>NC_046184.1:13656297-13959327 GCF_011004875.1 Balearica regulorum gibbericeps
CTACTTTTTACTATAATTAAACCTCTGGATGCTGGAGCATACACCACAGAGAGATGCTTGTGAGCGAGACACAGACAAAATGAGAAACACCAAAAATGCTTCAGAATAAAAAGTGTCTTTGGAAAAACAAAAAGGGGGGGTAAATACAGGCAATGCACCCTACATAAAATACAGGTTAGAATCACAAATTTGTTCTGATGTTAATTGGAAATGGTGAAATATATATGCTTATAATAAAACTATGCACTCTCCAGAAACGCCATCAAAAACATTGCCCCGCAAGCCCAAACTATTGTAAAAAAAATACAGTAGCGTCTTATGTTGTAACTGCAGAGACTGCAGAGATTTATGAATGCGGAGAGCCTCTGTGGGCTCAGTACCTGGGGGAGTGACTGCAGCACGGTACAGAATCCATAAACACAGAGCCAAGAGAAGCTTATCTGTTCTAGCAGAAGACTTTAAGCTGATTATGGAAACTATATCAATGTAATTTTCTCTATCATTTTATATGCACTTAGGGAAATCTGTGAAGATTTTCTAGAGTATGAAAATCCAAAAGAGGTGAAACCGTACCAGTAAAAAAGCCAGGCACATATCAGGCCAGTATCTAACAGCATCAAGGATACCAGAATATCAGCCTGCTTACTACAAAGGTGGTGTCATTTTCATTAGAATACTTATGAAATGCTGATATAATTGGTTCTTAATCAAAACATTTCTTTAAATACCTATCTTGTTTCAGTAACTAAGCTAAACAAGCTAGTATATATGCTCACCTAAGCGTTGTCACATTCCAGACATCCCCTATAAAATAAAAAGCTCTGTGTAAGCGTCGTACACAGATTCATTTACATTGTTTTGGCTTTATGCTCTTAGCCGCCTACCACAGTGATGCTCCGGAACCTTACTCAGGTCCCCAAACAGAAATACAACTTTCAGAAATGTTATTTAATCTCTTTATAGTTTCAACAGTTTGCTTTCGATGTGCTTACTTCCTTGGCTTGGCATCTGTTCAGTTTCTAATTCAAGCATGGAAATAATTGTGCTAGGAGTAAATTGAAAACATTTGACAACGCTTAGACATCTTTATGCTGGTTTTTGTCTGCAAAATTAGCTAAATATGATTTTTACTGCTATTCTTTTTTTCTTAGAATTCATTCAAAGTAACGTTATTCATCTTTGGAAACCTAGGTGAAAACTAGCTGGCTTATGTTCACAGAATGTACTTACAAAGGCAGCTTCATCAGGTAAAAGTGTGATTTATTTTGGAAAAGCCTCATTTTCCATAGTCAAAGTTTTCAGAAAAACCAGTGGCCTATCGAAATTCTTCTGTAATTACCATCCAAACAACTGAACTAAATGAGACAGTCAGGACTAACTTGTTCATAACCGGGAGCTGCTGACAGCGTGACAAGCCTTGCTGCAGGGGGGTAAGAATTCCCACCCTGCGTTGTCTCTTGCAAGGGGCAGCGTCCCCACGCCAAAGCAATGTGAACACAGCCCAGTGTCTTCGATTAAACAAATTAAACAGGTGACAAAGCCAGGTTTATGCTAAAAAGACTTCCCCCCTCCCCGCAGAGGCAGCTGATGTCTCTTTTCTGACCGCTCAGGTTAGTGGATTAAACATTTGAAGAGGGGCAGAGCAGACAGCTAGGGGCAGTAATGGTTTTTATTACACTGTTCATCTGCCAACACTTTGTACAATCCATAAAAACCACAAAAGTGAGTTTATACTTCAGAGAGGATCTACAATAATTGTTTCTTGTTTAATGTTGTTTTCAAGTAACTACATCTCACTGCTGTAACAGCTCTTCAATCTTTATAACTTTTTTTCATCAGTTGTGTTTAATGTGAAATGCCTTAGCTCCTGTATTTTTTTTTTAAGTGTAATAACCAATGCAATGGAGAAAACTTGGGAAGTATTGATAAACATAATTTCAAATTATATCTTCTTGCAGTTGAAAAGATAATTTGCTTTGCTGTTGTCTTCAGAGAATCCAAACAAATGAGACTATTTGAAAGGTCCTTAGGATTTTTCAATACAAAAGGAAGACAGGCCAGGAAGGTCATGGACCTGTTAGCGCGAGTCCAGAGGAGGGCCACAGAAATGATCAGAGGGCTGGAGCACCTCTCCTGTGAGGGAAGGCTGAGAGAGCTGGGACTGTCCAGCCTGGAGAGGAGAAGGCTCCGGGGATCTCATCAATGTACAGAAATACCTGCAGGGAGGGTGCAACGAGGACAGAGCCAGGCTCTTCTAGTGGTGCCCAGTGACAGGACCAGAGGCAATGGGCACAAACGGAAACACAGGAGGTCCCCTCTGAACATCAGGAAACACTTTCCTACTGTGACGGTGATTGAGCACAGGTTGCTGTGGAGTCTCTCTCCTTGGAGACATTGGAGATATTGGAGATATTCAAAAGCCATTTGGACAAGGACCTGGGCAACCTGCTCTGGGTGACCCTGCTTGAGCAGGGGGGTTGGGCTGGGCAACCTCCAGAGGTCCCTGGCAACTTCAGCTGTCTGTGATTCTGTGATATAAACATAGGTAGAGCTTGATGGGAAAAAAGGATAATTATGTCTCTGAAAGATGAGAGGTACAGTGATTTGAATTTTTCCAAAATGCATTGTCCATTCTGAGGAAGTATTTGGATGATACTTCATGCCAAACTCAACATTAGAACCTCTGCAGCAGCTGAGGTCACGGGGTTACACATAACCTCAAGCACTTTGATGCACAGGGTCATGAACAGAGAGGTAGGAGCAGGTCCAACTGGTCTCCAGTTATAAACAATTCACAACAAACCTGTTTAAATGACAGCATGATCAAGGCAAACTGCATCTTCATCTTATTTGGCTTCTGATGGTGTGAAGTAAAAGTGAGTGACATCTGAAAGGCTTTATCATGAAGCTTGGGAACATCTTTTCTTTTCATATGTTCAGTATAGGCCAAGGAGAACAAAGCACAATCCAGCAGCTGTCAACAAGTAAAAGGAAACTGAAGGTTCATACTAAAGATGTCTAGACCATAAGAAATTTTATCTTGTTTAGTTACAAAGATTTTACAGAGAAACCCAGAATTTCTGGCATCAAGATACCGTCTTTATCATCCACATCCAGAACTCTCTGGAGAGAATGTCTTGCTGTTAGCTTCCTCTCTCATAAAACCTTTGAACTCTTTTTTTCTAGGGCTGAATTGAAATGATCAGGCTTTCCCAGTTCAGAATGTTAATGCTTTATCTCGGCTTTTGCTGTTGTTGCTCTTCTTGAGAAAAGAGCTACAGGCAGTTTTATCTAAATAAATCAAGGATCTGTGTGTTTGGGTTTTTTTTTTTTCATTCCAGCTGTTATAATTTTTCCCATATGCAAAAGCACTGCCCAGCAGGTCCAGCATCAGATGTGCACTAAAATATACTAACAGACATGGTGAATATTTTGTCTAATAGAGACTGTAGCGCACACTTGCTTGTGTATATCTTTGAAAGTGACAAAAGTAGGGCTTTATGTAGTCTGGCAGCATAAAAATCCACTTGCAATGTCAAATCTATACAGTGATATCTGGACATCCCTGACCTAAATTTGAGAAAATCCATTGCTCTCCACTGCAGATTTTAGAAAAGTTCAAGTCACTTGAACAAAGTACTGTTTCAGGGGATGATAAGAGGTGACTAATTGTCAGGTTATATGGACAACTCGGAGTGACCCAGCTGACCAAACAGGAAAGGAAAGGAAAAAGACAGCTGCTATCCAGGACAGGTAGCACTGAGGGGTACAACGGCAATAAGGCAAGTTTCACAACTGTAATCTGAAGGCCACAAAGTGAGCAACCAGAGTACAAATATTCTGAGAGGTCTGTCTTTGTCCAAGTTAAATCCCAGATTCTTTTCACCCATGCAATCCAAGGGAAGAATCCATTGAGGAGTATCTGCAATCCCTAGTCCACGATGCTATGACTTTGGGAACAAGAGAAGCTAAAACTCTAGTGGAAGTACTGTCAAAGCCCCCTCTAAATGCAGGTTGAGAAGACAATCGGCAGCTATCAGTGCTGTTGAGGTAACATTTAGAGCTGTGCATAAGTTTTGTTGGAAGACCAAATAAGACAGTTTCAAATCTGTTGGATCAGAAGCAATAAAAGCCATTGATGTTAACGGGGCTAATGCAGCAGGGACAAAGAAACTACCGGCAAACTCACTGTACTGTCTTCCAGAGCTGGAACGTGGTATTCATGACAGGTAGGCATGCAACTCCTAACAGCCCAACATTTTCATCACTTTTCAGTTTCAGAGAGTCTCTAACCTTCTTCCTGCATCCCCAACATGAACAGAAATGTAGCAGGAGCCCGAGCCGGACCAAGAGAAGATGTTGATTTGGAGGCAGGGGTTCTCCAGCTCAGAAGACTCCTCCAGGGCTGGAGTGCGTGAGGGTATTTTCCTTAGAGAAAAGACAGTGACTAATCACACAAGAATTGTGTCTAAACAGGCATCACAACCAAAACTCTGCTTTTTAACATCTTTTCAGAAAAAAAAAAAAAAGTATATTAGTTGCAGATTTGTTGCTGTTAAGAAAGCTTTAAAACAGCCTACACCTCCAAAGCAACGATCGCCACCAGGGAATGCTGCCTTGCAGAGGGAAAAACTTAAAAATAACTGTTTCAAATTATTCATCTCTAATGGCAATACAAAGGAAAAAACCCATTATGGAAAGAAAAGCTATAGACTTTCCCAGGCTAAACTTTAAAAGAATACTGATTCCTTAACAAGCAATTCCTGCGAGTTATGCACAGCGCTTATTGTTACCAGAGTTCAAGTCAATGGCAAAAGAGAAGGACAGAATCACAGACCGTGGGGTTCTACTCCAGCCGCCGGGACACAGAGGCCCCATGGTGGCCACTCGTTCTGCCCTTCGAGGGGTGTGCAGGTAGGGAAGGAGTAGGCACGGCTGGCCGGATAAATTCACTCGCATCAAGAAGGGAATAAAGGCATCTCCCTGAAACAACTGATTTAAAGACTGCTTGCTTCTCTCTGTTTCTAGCACTTTTTGCAATGGAAGCGGTGAGGTATTTCTCAATATGCTAGTGTAGTTTCTTTTAAAGACTGAAATCAGATGGATGTCCTGATGGATTTTGTCCCCCTATCCCTAGATACTTAAAACCTGCGCTATTTCAGAGACAGTTCTGTGGAGTACATTTAGTTCTAGGAAACTCAGGTCTTGTGTCTTAGAGACTGGCACTTACTTGTAGAGTAGCAGTTTATATATATATAAATCATATAAAAATAAACAAACAGCTACTTATAAGTAGCAGCTAATCTTTCACTGCTCACCTCAGCTTCTCACTCATATAAACAACAAACATCTACATGGAAAAATCCACAATAAAGAGCCTTCTGTCTGTTCACAAATTTTATTCCACATCAGAGGCAGCAGCTCTACAGAGCAGCAGCCTCGACGATTCTGGGAAACAGTTAATTCAAGACAGACTGCTGCAAGTAAAAACACATCTGCCATAATGTCCTTGGATTTTCTCAGATGTATCAACATAACTGGAAGATAATTGTACCTGAAGTTTCTAGACCATGGAATTAGGAAAGCATCTCGCAGAGACTGCGGGCTAGGTTTAAGTTGGAGATACCGTACTTACTTCTCATTAGAACATATTTATGTTAAATAAGGTCACCCCAAAATCTTAAAATACATGTACTGGATGGCAGTTAAGGGCTTTGGGATCCATTCGTGATGGAATGGATAACGTTAATGTAAGTCTAGCACATCACTATCAGCCTTGGATCGCTGTCTTGAACACGGCAGATAACCTGTCTCTTCTCAGCCTGCTTACGTAAAATCACAGTTGTACGGTATGTTGTTACTTGTATGGTCTTGCCCTGGCTTAGAGGCAGGAATGCTGAGCGTACATGAAGGATAGCCTCAAATTCCAGTAAACGTGTAGGTAGAAAGGATTTGTCATCTCACCACAGACTTTGGCCCAGAGGCTGCCCCAGGTGAGCTCCCTCGTGCTGGGCACTTCTGACACTTGGCCATAATGGGGAGGGGGAGAGAGGAACAGACGGAAGAACCCTTCACGCGTAAAATGACTCTTAGTCGCTGAAAGAAGAGACATGGAAAAGTGCTTGCCTGATACATCTACACAATACCATTGAGATAAAAATTTTCTCCAGCCAGCCTTCTGAATTGTGTAACGAGTTTACAAGAAGTCACGTACCCTGGTGTCCTCTCTCTGGGTCTTACTGTCACGCATACTTTGGTCTCTAGCAAAGCAGGGGTTTGTTTCATTGTTTTAAATATAAATTTAGGTAGGCACATGGTGTGGTCTGCAAAAGCACCTGAGGAAGTCCCTAGAGCATGTCACGTGCTGCAGAAGTGGTGAGGAGAGGAGCCCTGAATTGCCAAAACACAAAGCATTCGGTTTAGTGGCAAACGCCGGTCCCTTCCAAAATACCTTCCATGTGATCTTGGGGCTGCGGACAGGCGCAAGAGAAGAGCTGCCCCTCCGGGAGGCCGGGAGAGCTGCATCTTGTACACTGATCTGGAAGATCTGCGAGAGAGACCCTTTTGGCTCCTGTAGCCATTCCGACTCCATCGCCCAGAGAAGGCTGGCAGGTGCCTGGGGTCCAGAAGAGGCCTGACTTCTTTCATTTTCTTATAATTTGCTAATTATAAGAATAGAAACTCCCTGTCTTATGAATCAAGGAGTCCAAGACCACTCTTCCTGTTGTGGAATAGCTGCCTGCAAGGGAGTTCTGTTTTCCTAAATGGAAAATATGAAAGGCAGAAATGATGGAGAGGTAAATTCAGGGCAACTTTGACGACCACACAGTATCCAAACTGTAAGAACTAATTTATCTGTCACAATATTTTTGTAGGGTCTGAAAATTTATTTCCAAAAAGGGTGGATTATAAAAAAAATAATAAATCCACTTGAGTGTTCTTTCCAGGACCACTGACCTCATATTGATTTGCTGCCCGAGGACACGGGAGGGGAAAGAGCTGCTCCGCAACACTTTTTGGAACTGTTAGTTGTCCCACTAGTCGTAAAGTATAACAAAGGTTGATTTACATTATCAAAATAATTACTTGCATTGCTTCCCTGTTATCATGGATTGCAAATCAGCAGACATTTAGGTAAGCATATATTCATTACATGGCAATGGTATCATAAAGTGCCACTGTTCAGGTGCCACTTTGAGGTCTCAAAATCTGCACGTGACAACAGATAGCTTTCTATTCCTGTTGTTCTTCATTTCTCTACGTCTCCCACCCACCTCAGGACATTTCAAGGATCAGTTTATCCTTACTGGGTCCCACCACCAATTTTTCTCCCACCATGAGGGGTAATTTTTCCCAGGGCTTAATCAGGCAACACCAAAAAGGCTGGTACACAATTGCACATTTTGTAGAAACTCGAACCCCACCAATTTGTTTAACAGAAGCGTCTTCCTTGTGCCGCATTCCTGTTACCCAACCACACCTCTTCTGCCCTTCTGAGGATCTTACAAAACCGGGAACCTGCTGAACAAGTTCAACAAGCCTTTTATTACCCACAGGCAAAGACAGTTTCCTCCTTGTACTGGCCACAGTTCAGCTTTCCCCACCTCTCTCCTCCTGAGCTACGTGCTCCTCCTCGTTCTTCCCAATTCTGCTGCACTTGCTTCTTACCAAGCAGAGACCACGAGATTGTATGAACATGTTCCAGATCACGTTCTCTTTCTAGGCAACTTGCTTTACTTCTGAAGTGCTCAAAAATTACTCCCCACAGATCTCGTGACCTGAGTTACGAGTAATTTTTTAATTAACTTTTATAAAAACCGACGCACAAGTGCTTTTTCAAAAGAGCCTGATGGTACATACTGTTCACCTCAATGGGAAATGGAACCCTAGATTCCTTACTAGAGTTCACAGTGATGGCTATTTTACTTTTTAATTGTGTCTGATGAAATACAGATCAGAAGCTACATTACTTTTTTTTAACAAAATTGCCAGTCTTTCACCACTGGGTTCCACTGTGTTCAAATATCAGAGTAACACATGGAATTAGACTGTACCAGACCCAACTTTCCTTCTCTTGCAACAAAATAATTGTGTTCAGTGCGTGTAAGAGTAAAATCCTAAAGAGAGGAGCGTACTGGGCCGTGCTGATGAAATGTATAAGTGATACTACAAAGTTAAATATTCACCATAAAGCAGATGCAGTGAATGGTGAAACTATTTTGGAGAGGCAGCAAGGAAAAGGAGAGCAGCTACAGCCAGTGGACACCAGAGAGCTTGCATGTTTCCTCAGAAGATTTGTGTCTTCTTCCTGCCAACTTCTCTAGGCTTACTTGAACAACAAGTACATCACTTAAAAGAAGTGAAAACAGCACGAGAGCTAATAAACATTTAAACAAATGTAGCAAAAGATGTAAAAATACTCAGATTTATAAACCGGGGGGGGGGTGGGGTGGGGGGGGTGGGTGGGGTGTCCTTTTGACATTAGGCCAGAGTTGTCAGGTGGAGGATATACTGGGATGGAACCACACACCAGATATCTGCTGGTGACGAGCGAGCAGAAGCAGTAAGCAGAAAGCTCAGCACATGGTTTGGTACTCCATGTTTTAACAATGGGATCCTCTTTGCACCAGCTCCAGCTCTCCTTTGGGCAGTCAAACTCGCCATGGGATTTTGGCCCTACCTACCCAAAAGATCAACTTTCTTACGTGCTTGTGATCTTCTATGCTAAGGACTGTAACTGTGGATCAAAGTGGGAACTGTAGATGTGGAAGACGACTTCCACGGAGCTCAGTTGAGCTGCCGAAGACAGAGCTACCCACTCCTGAGGAGAGCCCCAGAACTGCAAACATTTACACGCATGCTTAACTCTGCAGATGAATAGCCTCATTGAGCTCACTAAGGCTCTTTAGTCACCTAAGTTACTCACATAACTGTTTGCAGGATTTAAGCCAAAATGCAAAACTAATTTCTTGCCTTGGCTTCACCACAGTAAGTTCTTCATACAGACACACTACATTTTCAGAGGCAAGAGTCAAGTGGTTAAAGAAATCAACTGTTACAGCAGCAATGACTTAATAGATCAAAACAGAAGATGTTTTCAGCTAGGTCACTTCAAGGAAAGACCGTTTACCTCTGAAGTTCAGACCGTGAGATTTGAGCACACAGGCAAACAAGATTTTATTTACTCACTGTTGTAAGGCTGTGAATACTAAGCTTTTGCCACATAAAGTCTTAGAGGTGATGAAGTTCAGCATTTGGTACAGACCTCGAGAGTGATTGGGGATACCACAGTATTGCAGCAAAGAAACCAGTATTTTCTAGCTCTAGTTGATAGCCCAGGACTCAACAAAGCCATGTTTTGATTAAGCGCATGCATTGAAACGGTCAGGAAAAGTCACGTCAGAGAGAGCCTGGCTATTACTGGATGTTACTAAGACTGTTAGTAACCTCTTTGCAGACTTTCTAACTATCTTAGCAGGCTTAAAACGTGCTGAGGGTTCCAGGAGGCCAGTCGGTGCATTGCACTGGCTTGCCCCAGCCGCACTGTGTCCTGGTTTAATGCGTTCTTTGCATTTAGCCCTGCTTTTTAGCCCACACAGCATAACCTCCTGTGGAAGCTGGTTCAACTCCTCAGGTAACATTTGAAGAGCATTTTGAGATCACGCGAAAGGCCCTTTTTTGGTGAAGGTCTGCAGTGACTGCAACTTGTTTATACTGCCGAGATGTTACTTCTCCCCCAAGCATTGAGAAAACTGAGTGGTAGTTGCGTGCAATTCACAGAATCACAGAATGGTTTGGGTTGGAAGGGACCTTAAAGATCATCCAGTTCCAATCCCCAATTGTCTATGCTTGCCTATTTGCTCAGTTACATGAAGCCTGCATTGTCCAAAGTCCTTAACTCCTTGTCCCTCCTCAAACACCCCTTTTCAAGGTTTTTTCATTTCTAGTCTTTCTCCAGTCCAGCCCTCTCCTGCCTGGTTTTCTCTCTCTGGCTGCAACGTGCCAGGGTTATGCTGCAGGCAAGAGCGATATAGTTAGGAGCTCCCCAATGCTGCAGGCAACTCCCAGTTGAGTGGGAAGGCACCTGGGATGGCGGCACAGCGCCTAAAGCCGTACTGACCTGCCTGGCTACTGAGACTCAGCCTGCACCCCAAGCACACTCACGTACTTTCGTATCATCCAACTGTATTTGAGTTTTCACTACCAAATCACGCCTGCAGCAGCAGCAGCAGCAGCAATAAAACCCCCAACAGCAGAGTTTGGGCATGGCCTCTTTGGTGCTGTTTTTCATGCTTGGAGGTAAAAAGATACTCGGAAAGCAAGAAAAGGCTCCAAATCAAAAGCAGGAGCGTACCCTAGAACCTGCAGCTGAGTGAGGCTACTTTGGCAGTTTGGCACAAGGGACACGGCAGCAGCAGTCTATTAAAACACAGCTGCAGTTGCATCAGGAGCAGTAGTGATTTCACGGTACATATAGACGTGTACTGATCTCACATTCAATGTCAAGTGCAGATTTTAAGACTTTCAGACTGAATGACAACTCAGCTAACAAAGTGGAACCCTGACAATGTTTAACAGCTGATTTTGAAAAAAGCTATGTCCTTATTTACAGCCTGGACCTACAGAGAGAACCCTGTGATGTAGGGAATTTACTTCTATACAGCTTATTAGAAAGTTTCAGTTTACGCTCTATCAAGTTAGAGAATTTTAAAGAGATTTGCACTTACGTTGCTACAAAAAGCCCTCAGATAGTAAATCTTGTCTTTGAGCCTGTCTACATCAACAACCTGTCATCTTTATCCACTCTGAGATGACCCTTCATTTCAGTCCAAGCCAACTGGGTTAATGTTCTCCAGTTCTATACGCATCAGAGATCTAACGGCTGCAATGAGTATGTATAAAAAATTGCACAGTTTGTATGTTGTTGACAGCAAAGATTATGATAAACCTTTGAGAAAGAGTGAGCCAGAGCTTCCCTACACATATCTTAATGGTATCTTAATGGTATCATTCCAGACAAGGCTCAGAGGTCAGAATCAGTGGGTTTGTAGTTCAGCTAGGAGCCAGGGTAAAGTGGCTTTGAGCTGGAGAGTTTGTCTTTATGTTTGAGAGATTTTCACTGCAGCTCTATACACATGCCACATAGTTCATCCTCAAAGAAAGGGAAGTAGAGTGTTTCAAGAAGTGCCTTAAACCTCCACGTGCACAGCTGTAAGGGATAATGTGGAAGTGAGCTTTACACAGAAATGATGATGACAGGAGTCCCCTTGTGGAAGCTGTACTACCTCTGGAGTCAGCTCCTCAAATTCTCCTCTGCTTAGAATCATACAATCATAGAGTCATTTTGGTTGGAACTTTCAGATTATCAAGTCCAACCGTTAACCTAGCACCGCCAAGTCCACCACTAAACCAAGTCCCTAAGCACCACACCTACACATCTTTTAAATACCTCCAGGGATGGTGACTCAGCCACTTCCCTGGGCAGCCTGTTCCAATGACTGACAACCCTTTCAGTGAAGAAATTTTTCCTGATACCCAATCTAAACCTCCCCTGGCACAACTGGAGGCCATCTCTTCTTTACTTCTGCTCTCCCTTAACTGTAGGGAACCTCTAACAGCTCCATTTTCTCCCACTGATTTACCTCTTTCACATCTCTGCTTTCTACCATCAAATGCATGTATTTTTTGTCTTTTCTCCTCAAGTTTTTCTGCTTGCCCTCAATTCCATCCTAACCTTGATCTCCATCTTGGCTGTTGGCTTTTGCTCTTCCCCTTAAAGCTCTTCTTTTCCCTCATAGTGCACTCTCTAGTCTCTGTGTGGGTGTGTGCACGTGGGTGAATGTAATGCTTGAGCTTTTTGCCTCCCAAAACATTTAACATTGGTTTTCATTTTCACCTCCATGGTCGCTTCTGGTGTTTATCTCCTGAATTCTTTTTTTTGGACTATTTCCAATCTGGCTTCTCTCTCAAACCAGTTTCCAAAGGCTTTTTGACTGCAGACACATCAAATGTAGGATCCTTTTCCTCCTCACACTATCCTGAAAATTCTTCTTCCCGCGGTTCATGCTTTTTCTGACTTCTTTCTCATCTTTTTAACCCTTTCAGTGTCCTTCAGGAGACCCCTTCCCCAAGCCTTCTAGCAGCGCAGGCACTCTTGAGTAGTCCCTGACAAGCCCTAAGATCACATAGGTGTGCTCTTACAACCTGGATTTGTTTCCTCCTGCACAAAGGTGTTACAGTATTTATTTCCTCTCTCTTTATAGATACCTAACCATCAGCTGAAGCTCCTTTTTACCAGACATACTTGATGTCATATGAGAGATGAGAAACAGCAGACTATCACCTAATGGAACTTGAATCAGCCCACATTTACACTCCAGCCAAAAGAGAAGTGTGTCCAAACCACAAACCAGTTGCTTTATGGAAGCATGCAGCTTTTGATCAGCTGCCTTCCTGCCTAGGATTCATATGCAATTTCTCGGTCCACAAGCTCCTCCAAGACTAAAGAAATTAATTTTTAGGTAACCCAATGCCCTGGAAAAACATGAAGATAAGAAAAAAAGTCACTGCACAATCATTTTAGGTATTTACACTTTGTACTTACGATTTTTTTTAGGAGTAGGCTATCTCTGCTCTCTCCAATTTAGAGCTGCATGAGTGAGAAAAAATTAATAAAATAAATGCTGTTAGGATACAGAATGTCAATCTTCTATTTAGCTTGTTTCATAGTATTTCTCTGATGTCTTGACGTTATATTATGCACAAAATCAGCTGTACTCTCACCACGACCTAAACATCAATCCCCCAAAAGTCTGAGTCGTGTTCCTACACCAATGATAACCTAGTGATCTAGCCTGTGAGGTCAACGGAAGGAAGTACCCCACGTGGGACTGTTTATGGCAAAGTCTGCAAATTAAGATTTGAGCAGAAAAAAACCCACTTGCACGTTTGAATTTGCTCTATTCTCACCCATCCTATCGGGTATTACATCTGCCTAAATAAGAGTTACTAACCTGGCCACAAAGACGCAGTACCAAGGTAGCTAAAAGGAAGAGAACACACAAATGCAGCAGCAAGATTTAGTCAAAATAAAATTTGACACAGCAAAAAACCAGACAACTATTAGAAAAAAGGTACTGCTCTCATGGCAGTTGGAAAACAAGTGAATTAGAAGAAAACACTGAGTCAAGAGAGAAGTGGGAGGAACAGAGGTGGGAGCATCCACGGAAGAACCAGCACGGGGGCAGCTCTTGGAGGAGCCCTGTGAGCAGCCAGCCAGCAGCGGCACAAACTCAGTCTCTGACTCTCCACCACTCATGAAGCCACTTTGCTTCGTAAGCTCCTGTTAACAGGGTAAGTAAATCAGGTTGGGAGTAAGGTACTGTATGAGTGTTACTAGTTCAGTCTACTGACCTGCCAATATTCCTATCATGGGAGAGGAGGAAGAAAATACTTTCAGTTAAATATATCAGCATAAATATGTAGTTACTCAACTAGTCAGGCAAATTCAGTCTGACTGCCAAAAATCCAGTTACAGCTGTGCATTTATTACTGTCTAAAAGATGGTGGTTTGCCTCTGGGTAATATTCACCATGGAAGTATTGTGTTAAAATTTGAGTTCATCAATTTCAAGTAATTTGCTGTAGTACAGAGTCTGTTTGTATTCGTAACTTCTTACCGTGACTTGTTCAAATTATTTATTTTGTTTAAGGTTAAACCTGATCTTTAGTACCCACTGTGTTTCCCCCTGAAGACACCTCCTAGGCAGCGGTCCTGGCTTTCTGTGCTTCCCACTCAGAAGGGTCATCCAACTACTCCGATGAGATCGCAGAGAGACTCTTTTCCACCCTTACTACTGGCTCTCACAGCCTTTGCAGCACATAAGCCCTTTCATGCCAGTGCTCTGAAAGTCAGCAAGGCTGTTACTAAACTCACATTACATTTTCAAAGTTCTTTATTCTTTTATTCCCCTGCTGCAGGTACAAATCAGCACAGACAAAAATAACAAAAAGGCCTTTATGCTCGGGTCGTTATACCTTAGGATATCCTCGCCAGTGTTTGCAAGCTTTTCTTAACCCTGCTGAACCGCCAAATCAGACTGGGAGAAACACGGTCTTGTTTGCAGTGTGCTCTGCATGGTCCAAGGTTTATCACCTGACTTAACACCGACAATCCATTCCCTTCCTTCAGCCAGGAAGCCTGAGGCTGAGCTCTCGTTTCTTCTGTGATCTAGCAGTGGAAAGAGTATTTTCAGACTGCTAATAATAATAAGCAATTTTTATATTGTTTTTTCCTTGAATGCCATTTGTGATCTTCACTTTTTACTAGGTTATTCCCTTGCTTCAACAATCATAATTGTTCTGACCGATTGTCATGAGAACACCTTAATCATCTTACATTAAGCAGATACATTAATCAGGAGTTGAATAAATGATGAATGGCTACAGCTGGATTGGGGCTGGTCTGTGTGGCACCGCAGAGTCCCACAAGTATCCAGGCCACACGGAGCTTCCCTCATCCCCACTCCTGACAACCCCCCTCCTTACCACCATCTTCTCAGTCCTCAGCTACACTGAGGAGCAGAGGCTCTTCCATACACAGAGCAGTCATTGCCCAGCTCTCCCTTTGCAACCCAAAGCCTCTGCTCAACTTTGATGCAAGTGGCTTTAATTGCTGTACAATTGAACACTTAAATATTTGCATTTGAGGATTAAACTGTGTGTTCCAGGTTGTAACTCTCCTTCCGCGTCCTCCAGAGGAGCCACTTGTCACCCACCGCACAGTGTTACCAAGCATGTGAAAAGCGCAGCGAAATAGATGAGATCCATTATTGTCTTAACTGACCTGGAAATAAACCAGCAGTGGTAACGTTACTCCATTAGAAACATGGAATTTGTACTTATTATGTATTGAAGCATAACTCACCACTTTCATACTAAGTGCCATGTGGCACAGTGGGAAATTACAACCTGGAATACACAGTTTAATCCTCAAATGCAAACATTTAAGTGTTCAATTGTCAAAAGACTCTGTTTAACGACAGTCTGATCTACAGCTAAAAGCAACTCCTCCAGCAGCATGGGGTTATCACGCTGCCCTGTCACTGCATCACAATTGATCTGCATTCATTCTTTTAGAAATTTGTCTCCAAAGAAACCCAATCCAAGGTTTCAGTATACAAAACCCCAGAGGTGATGCTTTGAGATTTTTCATTGATCTGCACAGTTCCCAAGTTAGAAACTTCTTTAAGGAAAGCCACATGTAAATGCAGCAGGCTTTCCTAACAGATAAATAAGAAATAAAAATGCTACAGTAATGCTCTAAACACTAAGAAGCAGAAAGCTACCTGCCAAATCAGCGCAAAACCAAAAATATGCTGCATAATAGAGATGAGCAATGATATTAGTAGAGGTCAGCTTTCTTCTGAGACTTGAGTATTGACATTTCTAAAAGATGGAGAACTCATTCTTCTCTTGATGTGACAATTTACTCCATGACTTGTTCAATATTAGACATTTAGACAATGTAATAAATGGAATATTAGAAAAACCCTGAAGGAACAAACAAGCCGATGCAGTAGTTATTAATGGGAATAGCTGGGTTGAGTAATGTTACTGGTTCTCTGCTATAGTCATCAAGTCAACTGGGTGCCTGATATAAGCTGCACTTGAGAGACTGAAGTTGAAGACTGCTTTTGGAAAAAATGATGTGGAAGGCAGGAGCTAAACAAAATGAAAGAGTATTCCATGATTGATTTCAAAATATATATAAAATTACTTGGTCTAGATCTGTATTCGGTGACCATTTGCAAACTAATGTAATATTCTAAACCCCTTTAGATTCAATTTCAAATAAACCACCACAGCAAAGAAAGATCTTGGGTTTTGAAGAAGCTGTTAGAATGGGTGACATTTTGAAATTATGATGTGAAACTATCCAGCATACAACACCCAGCCCTGCACCATCTCTGCACCACCCACAACTGTGGGTACAGGAACCAGGTAAACTGTCAGTTTACCTGAAATAAAATAGGTGAAAATATAAAGCTCAGATGAATGTAAGCAGGCAACAGTGAGTTGTAAAACAGGTCTGTCAAAGGATGCAGAAATCCATACAGGACAAGTGCAGTTTCATATTCCTAAAGCAAAGAAAGGCTGAGAACTTTCTGTGATGAACTCGGTCTGAAATACTATCCAAATCTATGTACATCTAAGGGAAAAAATAAGAACCTGGATGTACTTTAATTAAACATTACCAGATGACCTGTATATAGTACATAGATTTTTGTCAGCCTTTGCCTTAAGTGAAATTCAAACACAGAAAGTGGAAAAATCTACAGTCTGCACAGTCCTCTAATTTCTTGGTAGACAAATATGGAAATGATCCTTAAAAAGTAGATCCAAAACATATTTAGAAATTTTCTAATTAAACAGTTGTTTCAAAAAGTTACGCTGACTTGGACAGTGCAGTGGTAGTGACAGCCTGTCACGCATCACAAAACTGCAGGAGGTCTGTCAGAGTGAAAGTCTAAGCTAATCATCTTCACTCCAGGGGAAGAAGAACAAAGTTCAGGCCAACTTAATTCTGCCAGTGCAAGACATTCCAGCTGTCTGAACCATTTACAAAGCAGAAATCTAGTTGATATAGGTTATCCCAAACAGCATCTATCACTGAATTATTTATTTTTAAATGAATAATTGCAAAACTATATCCATGGGAAGTTAAGATATGTACTTACAGCACATACAGTTCTTTGAAAGAGCTCCCCAGCTTGGCAGTGTGTCATGTGTACCAAAGGCACGGTGATTAATCCACAAAGACAGTAATTGCAAGTTATGTACCTTTCGGAAGTCATAGTAGGGCTGCTATCTGGGCATTAGCTCTCTTTCAGCAGAGAGGCCCTAAAGGTACAAGTAGTAAATTAGACCTAATGTTCACATGGCCAAAGTTCAGGTTAATAGTTTCACTACCCAAAATAAAGGAGTTTCCTCTAAACATTCTTCTTCACTTCTCTGGTATTATTGCTAGCCAGAACTTTTAAAGTAGTTACTAAATATAAGGTCCTCAGGGTCACCGATTTGTTCAAGTACAAGATCTATAAGCTAAGCCAGAGTGCCTGCCTTCCCTCTATTTCAGTTTGCTTCTGAATACAGTGTTTTTTTCTAAGAGTAAAAACACCCATAGTGAGATTTTGACTTCTTTAATTTAAAGATTGTATTACAGAAAAGTTTAAGTAAGGAATCCTTATAAGGATTAACTCTTGACATAATATATTGCCAAGATACAGTGTAGCTGCAAGGGCTCTATGTGAACCTTCATATAAGTTGCTTTCTTACATACACAGTCGCTGAACAACAAAAATGGTATTTACCATTTGTCAGAGAAGACAGTGGTATTTAAACAGTCCTTTTACCAGTGTGTTCTGGTTTTCCCAAATTAGAAACACGCCATATTAAAACTGTAAAACCCTATTATACAGAAAGTTGATAGAGATGAATTTTCTAAAGATTGCAACTGATGAAACATTAAAATGAAAACTAAGGAGTGTTGATTATGTAGAATGGTTTCTCTTTTACTGGCAGGTCAAATATACTAGAAACGTACAAATATTTTTGATAATCTAATTCCAGATGAACTCAAAACACTGAAGTAACATACACAGGCTAAGAGAATTCAATACTGTTCCAAGGCACTTACTGAATCTCCATGACTAGATGAAAACCAGAACAAATTAGGTCTGACAATTAAACAGTATATAATATAAAAATAACCTTTTGCATACAATTTACAAAATGTATTACAATCTTTATCTCTGCTAACCTGCAATTCTGGCTGTGTGTGTCCAGCAAGTTTTGTAAAAAACCCCAGAAACTATTTTCTAAAACTTCAGGGCAAATAATTTACAAATAAGGTACACAAAAATTTAGATCATGCAGAGATTTCTTACATCTTCTGTTAATATTTTATGATTGCAACTTTATCAAATTATATACTTACTTGCCCTGTACATATACAAAATAATGCATACATGGTAATCAAACGTTAGCAAAAAGTAGTCCATAAACACAATCTGTCAAAAGTATTACTATATTAACATATGTCTACAAGCAGCGTGTAACAGGGTTAAAAGACATTAAGGCAATAATACTTGAAGTTACAAAATAAATCATATGTAATACTTTCTCCTAAGTGTAATAAGGCAGGTAGATGGCCCCAGCAAAAAGTTAAGTTGTAATACTGGAATCCACTGCTGTGAACAATGTTTAAGGTTTTGCGTGGGATGTACTGTAAGAATGTACCATTTGGTAGTTAGATCTACTCTGCTCTGTGTTAGTCGCCCCCCAAAGAAGTGGAATACTATTTTTCTAGTTCTCAGTGGCACTTGAGTTTTCCAGTATAATTTATTGATAGTATGTCCATTGGTTCTTGGATCATGTCCATTCTGAGGGTGGCTCTCTTGGTCCTCGGGGCTTTCCACAGCGGTTACCAAAACCTAAGGAAAGAAATGGATTTAATGCTTCTGTCCCCTCAGACAACCTGGTCTCACAAATGTTGGCAGCAGTCAGAAGGATCACTGCAAGACATGCTCCAGCTCTTACAGAAAAGGTTTATTCTCAGGGCTAGTAAACAACTTTGTAGTATTCAGAGTTCTAAAGGCACTATGGCCACAAGAAATACAAACATGAAGAATTTGTATATAATTACAGTTCACTATTTAAACCTCACTTGGAAAGTACTTCTCAGTAAATACAGTATTACAGCCTTTGTTATCATTTATTGGTTTGTTGGGGTTTTTTCCTCTCTGTGTACCAAAGCAGTTTTCTCAGGTATTATTTTGTGAAGTTGTCAGTGCTCTGCAGAAATTATATCCCATGTGACTAATTCTATGTTTCATATGCTCTAAAAAACAAAGTGAAGATTGACTGAATCGCTCATTCTGGGAAAAACTCTTTCAGCGATGCTGAAGAGACAAGGCAGGCTTATTTATTTGGCTGGGTTCTGCACCTCAGCAAGCTAGAGACAGTAGTAGCAGCTATCCAAGTTAGTACTGTTAACGAGTCTTCTGTTTCAATTATCTAGTGATTATGTTTTGAATTAATTGTAATTACCAATCTCTGTTACTTCTGCAGGAAATTCTGAAATTTGACCTCTTGTATCAGTGGAACCAGAAAAAGAAATCTGAGGTAAACCATCAGTTGGTGTTTTGTTGCTTCTCTCAGGACGATCTGGAAAACACACACACCCACCCCCTTACTGTAACATTCACTTAGCACTCTGTGAACACTATTTTAAATATAGCTCAGTCCAGAACACCACTGCATCAAATATTCTTTGCAAAAATAAAGACTGAAAAGCCCATTTCTCATTTCTTAAAAAAAACATACTTCAAAATTGTTTATAAAGCAGATGTTCAATGACAGTGACACACTCCTGTTCGCCAAATATGGATTTTTTTTTTAAAGTTTGTATGAATATTTAAAATCCCATGTATCGCCTACTTACAGCAAGAGCTCACAGTACCATTTAATACATCAATATAAATGCATCTGTTCATGTTCTTTCTCAACTAAAGGTGCTTAAGACGACATGATAAGTAACTGTGTTGCATTACTTGTATAACCACCCTATTAGCAAATCTGTAATATTTCTGAAAAGTAATTTATGTTATAGCTTATAGCAGAAGCAGGTTGCTGCAAAGTTAAGCATCAGCTGATAGACTACATTTCTTACCGAAGCTTTTTCAGAAGATCAAAAATTAAAGACTTTGGTAAATGTGCAACATATGTACATGTATATATCTATACATACACATCACTGCTGAACTTATTTCAGGTTTACTCCTGTCTTTATGAAATTAAAGAAATTAATTCACCAACTTTTACAATTTCTATTGCAATAACATGGGATGGTTCTAATTAAGCTGAAAAATTATTATTATATGCATTTAAATTCAGTATTTTTGGTGTCTTCATTATTTTAGCATACCCAAAGTTAATGTTAATTTTTAAATTAGACTTGTAACTTGCTTCCTTTGAAAACCTTAGAAACTTTAAAAACAGAGGCCTTTTCAGAAATGCCAGTGTGTTGGCAATATATTTAGATATCTTCAGAGCAGAAGCCAAGTTCAGACAAATGTTTGTTCCATAGGAAAGGTGCATTTTAAGTAAGAGATGCACTTGTTGCAAGACATGTAATTTTTAGAGGTTTGCTAGTGAAATTAAAAGAATTGTGGGTTAGAAGTAGCTTTCAAAGTAATCATATGGATACATTTGTTTCAAGGTTAGATCATTTGTGAATTTCCAGGAGAAAAATTTCCCCCTGGTAGTTTCTAATCTTCTAATAAAATACTCCCCAAACACTTTATCAGTTCAATGGTTAGGTTACTTGAACTTTCTACTCTTAAGGGCTAACTGGACAGATTAACAAGTGAAAAAAACATTCCTTTTTGTATTAAAAAAAAATAAAAATATTTTCCATCACTTACCAGGTAGTACAGGTGAAGTTGTTTTCAAACCCTGTTAATGAGAAATATTTAAAATTATTCTATAAAATGCTTCCAAAATACTAAAAAACACCATAAATCTAACATGATGAAGACATCTTCAAAAAATAGACAATATCCATGGAAATACCTACTTGCTCCCACATTTCTGACTTGCTATAGCACTGACAAAAAAATGCTACAGTAGTAATAAAGAATTTACTATTAGAACTTTACTTAATATTTAATAAAAAGATAAAATTGTCACATTACAATTTATTTGCAAAATTAGGTAGTTTAGTTCTCGTACTACATTTACAGTCTTCGAAAATTCACATCTATCTTCTTTGTAAAATTTTGAGTGGTGTGTAAAGGTGGCTGTAAAGTGTATCAGGGAGTGCATGAAAAAAAGCACAAATTTAAAGAGGATTTACATGCTTTTGAAGTTTTACCAGCTGTTTATGCTGGATGACTTTCAACAAATAGAAGCCTGATGTGAAAACTGAAATCTGATGGGCAGAAAAGGGTTTGTTTAAAATAAATATGGATATAAGGAAAAACTTTATCAGGCAGTGAAACAGGTTGCCCACAGAGAATATGAAATCTCCATCTCTGAAGGTTTTCAAGACCCAGCTGGATAAAGCCCTGAGCAGCCTGGTCCGAGTCCTTGCTTCACACAGCAGGTTAGACTAGAGACTGCAATTCTCCTCCAGCTTGAATTAGCCTATGATCGATTAAGGGCAGACAGCAAGCTCCATAAAAGCAGCATATTTACCCTCTTAAAGCCACAATTTAAGGTATATTAAGGGTGACCTTTAAAAGTATTGCTGAACTTAGAAAATCAGATAGTTTTCCTGGAAAGAAAACATGCTTTTAATGCATCAGTTCAGGCAGAGGAAGAGCTGGCTAGTTGTAGATGATTAACAGCTGTAACTTTTCACCAGGATGCATTATGCATTTTGCTTTTTGTCATAGCTCCCAACCAAACTAGAAATGACTGATTAGTACAGACTTGTCTCCTATACTTACTGTAGAGACTGTTTGTTCAGGGAGATGCTGATCGCGCAATATGCTCCACTCAGACTGTACAATCGTAACTGGCTTCGGCAAGAGTGTGCCTAAGAAAAATTAAATCAAACTCAACATACTTGAGTTCTCTCCGTGATGCGGCATTAGAACATAGTTTTAGAAATGTGCTATAAAGCAACTTTTTAAAAATTAAACTCTTGTATAAACATGAATCTCTTTACGCGAAGAGATTCCAAGTTAAGGGAAGACTCCACAACATAATTCAGAACACCAGACTGCAGTGTTTGCATTACGGATGTACATGTCCTTCATTTGGAGGTTCCTAACCAATAGCAGAATTTGGTAAAAAAATTTGAAAGTTTCACCAAAAAAAAGCCTCAGTAAATAACTACACCACACTAGGCTTTTTGGAAGATACCAAACATCAACTTAATTTATTATTTCATTCCAATTATTTTTTTTTTTTATTCTGCCATTACTGGCTTGATGAATGAAACATGAAGATATAAGCATATCATTTGTAAGTGTCACTTTTCTCTTTCAGTTACCCTTTTGATACATGCAACGAGTAAACTATGTTAAACTTAAAGAAACTGGGCTTGTTTATGAAATGTTTATGTATGAAATGTCATCATCTTCCTTTTGCCCAGAAAAGGAGAATCAGATAACCACCGTTCATGTGTTTTCCCATTCTCTACCTGGGAGCAGTAGGAAACTACCTAAAACAGCTGGGGAATCCCCTAACTGCAGTGCATTTCCCCACTGTATCTCATTTCCATGTCTTTCAGATTGAAAACCAGCTCCACTAAAATCAATATTGAAGTCTCCAATATACTTAAATATCATGTAACAGCATGCTTAGTCAGAAAATGAGAAATAATTTGACTGTGTTCAAGGGCTTGTGAATGTTAAGCCTCAAAATAAGCCATTACACATGCTAGATTTCATCCCATTTTACAATTTGCTCCAGCGCTTTAAGATTGGCCAAAAAGCAGGGGCATGAAAAGACAATACTGAAATGCATTTCACATTTTATCCCCAGTTAGCACAAAACATTAAAAACTCACTCTGTTCACTTGCTAATACAAATGATTCTGGTGTTCTTTCTGGGAGCGGGGGAGAGGAATCTTCACTAGATTCAGCATCTAAATCAAATATGACATTTAGATAAGTTAAAAAACACACTTAGATTTTCCTCCCAGATTTTTAGAAATTGATTTTTTGATAAGGGAGATCATCCTAAACTTGGTATGAAATTTAAAACAAAAGGAAAATTTGGTCCAAATGTTATAAACCATTTTGTTTTACCATGCTAACGCCTTGGGAGCAACTCCATGCTAACAATGCTATCTTCACATTCAGAGGTTAAGAACCAGTGTGTGGGGGATGGAAGAAAGAAAAGCAGAATACATTTTCAGTCTAAATCATTAGGACAAAAAAACCTCCACGATGAATACTTTTTCTTCATTCTTTCAGCACCAGAATATAAGCAGAATTAACAGTCTGCACTGGAGTGGTATCATTTGACTCTTGAACAAGTAACTTGCCAATAAGTGTAACCATAGTTGTTATTGTAATTTAACTGCAGTTCATTAAATGTGTATTTGCGGCCACTGCAAGTAAGAGTTAAGCTCATTACAACACATCGGCTTCTTGAACTCTTCTGCAGACATTGGTAACTTATACACAGTTGGTGCCACTAACTCAACCACCGACAAAGCTCCCAAACCATAGTAAGAAGCGTGTTGAACATATGTACGAGCTCTTCAGCTGCGCTGAAGACAGTAACTTACTGCTGATGAGCAGCGATTTTTATTTTTTCTTACATGGCTCTAACCACACTTACTTCCAAAGTCAAAACAGCACAGCTAGATTGCATGGCACAAGGACAAGGTTGCTTTTCAGGCCTGCGCCGTGCAACAGCAAGTTCTAGGGAAGCTCCACATTAGACATTTCTCTAAAGCCCCAAGTCTTGGTTTTGCTCCCCAAGTCCATCTCAGGGCCCACCCAGGCTGGCTCCCACACCACCGATATAAACTAGTTAAATCATCTAGCATGTGGTTTACTGGCCAGAAGGGTAAATAGGAGCCAGAGGAGATGGCTACCATTGCTGCCAATGACACAGCCTGTTCCCTCTTGTACTATGCAAGCTGTTCTGGCAGCAAAAGCCCTGCTCCTGCCTGGTCAGGAATTTGAACTAGAAATTAAAGATTTATAACAGTTCAAAGTAGCTGCTACCACAAGAAGTCTCATCAGACAAGTGTATTCTACACAAGATTCATAAAAAGATAAAGACATATTTCAACTAAAGGAGCCATGAAGCTTGCCCTGCCAACATGCCAGCAGCAGGGACAGGAACTCCATCACATTGTACAAGCCACTGTGTTCAAAGTGACTTCACGCTCCATCTCACATTTACTATGCAGTGTAAGAAAACCTTCATTTATTGAAAAAGTCTCTGTAAAATCAGCAAATAAATGCACTGAAAGTGAGGGGTTTTCTGTTTTGTTTTAGGTTTGTTTTTTTTTTAATTGTGGGGCTGTTGTTGTTTTGGTTTTTTTTTTTAACCTCAGGGTACAACTACTTTTCACTTCATTTGAATTAAAAAGAGGATGTAATTATGTGGTAAGCTCACCAACAGTTATGGTTAAGCAACCAGGGTGCGGGTAAGTTGACAGGCAAGCTCACTGATGATTGTACCCACATCCCCAGGTTCAGTCAGAGGAGTCCTGAACAAGTGTGGAATGAAAATGCCACTATAAAACAGGGTTTAGGATCACCAGTGCAAAGTGATCTAACTGTATTCTTGAGTCCAAGATGGATTGATTACAAGACCTGCAATCTGAATATAAAATGGGAAGTGTTCACTATCATACAAAAGGGAACAAATACACCCTCAATAACAAGACATAAATTATAAAAAAATAATATAAACATTTTAAGCCATTCCTGTGAAATCAGGAACACAAAAGTGTTACTGTTATTTCAGGATGTTTCTGATATGCAGTTACATGAAGCAAATTCTTGAGTGACATTTCTCCCATTCTTTATCATATTTATGACTTATGACTTATTTTATTTGCATGTCTTACAGCATCTACATAAAGAGACGTGCAGAGAGGTAACAATTTTCAGTGATAAACAATGATTGCCCTGGGAAAGAAGAAAAAAAGTCTGGCTAAAAGCAGTGTTGGAAAAATACTGTAGCATGCAAATCTACCGAAAAGAAATCCAAGGAAGATTGCTTGATATAAATGTTGAAGTAACTAGGACATGAAGCACTCTGTCTTTGCTATGCAGAGCATTTCCAAAGTGCCACAGGGTTAAAAACCTACACATATGTGCAAGTATTGTTTTGTGTGTATACATAATCACTAAACCTATAGAAACAGATTGGTTTTAAAGTTGCAAAATATTTTGCATTTCTGAATATATGACTTTTGGTGAAAGCTTAGTTCACAAAGCAAGTATTTTCAATAAAGCTGGTTCTGCATCTTGCATCAGACACTGAGCCCCATTTCAGCTCAGAAAGTCAGGTAGCCTGCAGAGACTCCTGAAGCGAGGCCATGGCTGTAAGGAACTCCTAGCACAAGAGTCTGATTTAACACAGAAGCTCACATTCTCCTTTCAGCTCCACTGCCTTACTACACGCTTTGTTGAACTTTGCACAGGCACTTACCGAGGCCTGATTTGTTCCTCCACCTGATCTAAGTGTGCCAGCCCGACTGAAACCTGAATCTGCACATTTTAGGACCCTTTTGCCTTTGATAAATAGTATTGTAACTTTTCGCAGAAGCAGTCTTGCAAACTTTCCTTGCTTAAAAAAATTCCAAAAAGCAGTAAAAGATTAAAAGCAACTGAACAATTTTCAAAGCACTACTAAAGCAGAACATGGATTTTTAGATGAACAGCAATATTACTTTGTCTTTCCTTTGTCATGTACAGCAAAAGAGGAAAGCAGGGCTAAATATTTACATTGCTATTAAAATACAGGAACTAAATCATGACCAACTTCGAAGACTGATACAGTGAAAGAGGTTACATCTACGTTTTTAGGACCAGCACTTCAACCAGTAAGCATGAATTTGATGTATGTTTGGACAAGCCTGTTTAAAATAATTTGACTACTAAAAACTGCCATTATTATAGACACTTCCATGAAATAGGACATGGAGAAAAAAAATGTGCCCACCAATAACACAGAAACCTGTAATTAAGAATGCATTCACACCTCGCAATAAAACTTTTGAAGCAGCTTATCAAGGTCTGCAGTACCAACAGTGTAACAGACAGCTCACAGGCAAAACAACTGGGAGGAAATGAGTTGTGTCCCTTCTGAAGCTGCCACACAGCTCTGTTTCAATTTACATTTAGGAAATTGCATTGTAGAGAAGTTTATGTTGTCCAACTCTAAAGATGCAACCAGGTTAAAGAGTAGCACTTCTGAACCCCGGTGGAACCTACCTTTGCCATCTTCAGAACATGTTATGGCTGTTAAGTCTTGCCTAGCAATAGACATTGGCAACACTTTTCTGGCAGAAATGTTTTCAGTACTAGTGGCAGCAGAAACTGTGGCACTTGCGGTTGAAACATTAGATGTGCTTTTGCTCATGGCTCCATCAAAGTTCATCTCATCTGTGTCAGAATCATCTGAATGAAGAGGATTAGTAAAACAGAGGGGTGCTCGAACAGAAATAGTAGTATGATCAACATTATCGCTGGAAGCATGTTCAACTGTGGTGTTTGATACCAGAGAGAGAGTTTTAACGCCATGACATATGATGTCTGAAGACATGTCTTCAGACACTGATGTACGCAGTGCAGTTTCAGGCCCATGCAGTGACCACGTGGCATGTCCCTTTTCTGTCAGAGGCAGACGATCTGGTCTTGGTGGAGTATCAGAAGCCTGCTGACTCTGCAGACTTTCCGGTGAAGGTATTAAGGTTGTGCTAGACTGTGGCACGCTGCATTCCAGACATGAGTTTTGAGAAGCATCTACAAATGAATCCCCTGAAATCTGTTCCTGTGGCTTAAAGCTCTTATCAATTACACAGGATGACACAGACTTAATTTTAATTGCATGTCCCCTGTTCAACAGGGAGTTCCCATCAAAGCTTCGTGGTCCCTCCTGAAGAGGTACCTTCTTGATTTCAAAACTTAAGTTGCGTTCCAGCCTTTTCTCTGCACTGGGTTCATTCTTCCCTGAAAGTTCTGTTGATTTATTATAATTCTCGTTGAGGTCTGTTGAATGCTCTGACGAAACCATGTGCAAAACTGGCTTTGGATGGTATCTATCATTGTCCTGCCACACAGTAGTTACTGTTGGATAAGCTGATGGGGGAGATGGTGTTAAGATTGGTGGTACTGGCTGAGGCTCTGGAGGCTGCAAGATTTCTTCTTTAGCATCTCCTTCTACAAGGCAACTGCAAAAAAAAAAAACAAACAAACAAAAAAAACACCCCACAATTGTGTACATTTTCTGTATTTTGACAGTATTTCAGATATCTATCCATATATCTCTGCAGTAGTAACGCTTTCATACCAATATTGAACTCCAAGCAGCGCTGCCACTGCACACAGAAAACAGTTATAAAATATGACTAATGGGGTAAGCAAGAACTAAGTCAACACACTCGAAATGTCTTTCAGAATATCACAAAGACATGCATTCAGGCCACAACTAATCCTCATTGATAGTTCAAAGATTGCTCACATCCTTTCCCAGAAGCATTTTTTTCAAAGACTGTAAGAAAGGCCCTCTTGTGGCAGGATTCCAGTACTTTTTTGCTTGCTGCTTTCTTAAGAACTGGCTCAGAGGAACTCAGCATATGGAATTTAATTTTCAATAAAGCCAGGAAAAATTTCTTTAAAAAAGCTTACAGCCTGTTTAATACCAAATATCTTCCTTTGCTTTTATTCTTCTCCACATGTCCAGGAGGATTTTATTTTGCTATTTGTGTATTTAATAGTTTCTCCATAGTTTCAAGGTTAATGATGCAGACCAAATTTAGCTGACATCAGGTGCACACTGTATAAAAACCATTCACAGTAGAATATATGATCCAAATTACAGTGCATATTAGTGAGACCACAGCACTTGTTATTACAGCTCATCTTAAGCTACTTAAAAGGAGAAGCTCTCAGGCATATGGTCAATTTATTTTCAGATTAGATTGACCACAAACACTTTGCACAAACAACTAAGGATACTTCTTTTCATTATGTAGAGACTAGTAACAGAGTGATAACTGAGGTGCAAAATAAATGTGCAACAAGAACAGAAGCACAATGAAATCACGTAAAGAAATTATACTTTCAATCCAGGCACATAAATCAAAGCGCAATGGACTACTGTTTGCAAAGGAGCACAATTTGGCCATGTGCTTGAGTTGAGACACCAGCCCATTTTATGTACAAAGCTCAGATCACCTCCTGCTGTTGGCAGAGATGCCCTTCATGGGGAAGCAATAAACCTTCTATACAGGCCGGCACATAATGCCCAAGACACTAATATTTACAAGACCGATGCTCCCATTCCCCCATGTTATGGAAATAAACAGTTCACAGGGTCACAGAGTCTTTACTGAGAAGTTCAGGTGGTCCCAGCCCCCAAATAACCTTGAACAAGCAGGAGTCAGCCAAATCCTCAAATACTTTTATTTTTTTAAGATAATCTATGTCAGAGGCACCATGAATCACTGAAATCCAGCTCTGCAGCAGGAGACTTGGAACTTGGAGATAAGGACATTCTTACTACCTACTAGGTGACAGACCACTGTGACAGTATTTTCCTGCAGCATAAAACCTGGGAGAATACAGCATATCTGGCAGATCTGGAAGAACGTGTGCCAGTAATAAATCCCATGTTGTAAGGATCATCAGGATGATACGCAGATTATATTCCGCAGGCCCTGTGCTTTTGGGCTATTTAAATGGAACTTCCATGACAGCGTTAGTAGCTAATCATATGTTGCTAACTCAGATGAAGAATGAGAATGAAAAGGTATTTGTACTTCAGAGACTCGACAGACTTTGTGGAGGAAAAAGGAATCTCATAATGAGCCACCAGCTACATAATGAAACCACACCTTTAGAGATTGTAGGTGAAGTCTGGCATCCAAATACAGGTTGCCACTTAACATGGAACAGTCAGAAAGCATCCAGCTCTACCACTATCTGTCTTGCTCCTACAAATCTTTCACAGAGGAAGCCCAGTCTGAAATCAGAAATCTAACATAGGCCTAATAAATTTCAGCAGCCGCAGGGGGAGCTCCAAGAAATCTCAGCTGGATCATCACATCACACGTGTAAGATGATGAGAAATAGGAGGCATGTCTTTCAAACCCTTTTTAATCAGACAACTACCTAGACAGAGAAAGGCTGTCACTACTGCCAAAACATTAGCAAGACTGTGTAGAGCCATGGATAGACAAGAGCAAAGAAAAGGCTTGCTATTAATATCATGTCTTGGCTGGCTAGAAAACACAGATACTTTACAGAAGACATTCTGAAATTTGATAAATCAATCATTTCACCTTGAAGACTGACAGAGGCTAGCATCAGTCTCCTGCACTTGTTCATTAAGGCATTTGGCTTTCCAAGACAAGTCTCCGTCGTCTTCTTGTTGCTCCTTTTAAATCTGAAAAAGCCTTTTTACTTGAGAACATGGGCTAGCAACATAGCTCTGTAGGCCAAAGAATTTTCCACCTTCTCAGCCAGCATTAATAAGAAAGTATTAATTTTAAAAAACAAGTAGAAAAGCTTGTAAGAATAAGGCAGAGTACCGAGTTACACTCTGTATCCTTTCAGGATTGCATTATCCAGCAATCCATGCTGAGGTTTCTTCTCATACTGCCCACATATGCCAACCTGTCTTTGTCAGACAGCAAGAGAGGAAGCAAGAATGATTCAGAAATCTTGATCATATTTTCAAAAAGGTTACTGGAGAAGATAGCAGAAAAATAAAAAAACCCGATACCTACAAAATTGAACTGCTACGTCTTCCCAAAGGGCATTATTTAAGTGAAACAAAAAACCCCAACATTAAGTATCAAACACGCTGTTTCTGTTGCACTGGAATAAAGCCAACAGAGGGCTTGCTTTTAAGAGTTACAGAGAATAGAGCTAAAGACCACACAATTGCACAACAATTCCTGACTGTCTACTCACCAGTGAAAGGCATCAGACAGGCTCATTACTTGCCTGCATGTCACATCACAAACAAAATCAAAGCAATACTATTAGCTCCCCTACTTGCAAGCAAGGCCTAAAAAGGGCTTGGCAAGTACAAATTCTTCAGACTATCGTAACCTATATTAAAAAAAAAAAAAAGATAGGAGACTGCCTCACACTTGAATCTTCTATAATATTGAAAGCACACCTGTCTTGGGACAGACTACTGCACAAGTTTTATCCTTGTGATTTCATTAGCACCAAGCTATAGCAGTATAGGCTGGATAACCACAATCCTTACACAAGGGATTCCAAACTGAAGAGAACTGTTTGGATTTTCAGTTTATGAACATCCCCATCCACTGAAGTACTGCAAGCTCCCCAGCTTCCAAATGATCGTCCACAAGTTACTCTATCTTTGTATCTGGAAAACGCCAGATGTCCCTGCAGTTGTCCCATTCTTCCATTCCCTGCCTGACTCCTGTCACAAAGGGTCGGGCCTCAAATTCCTTCTCTTCCTCCCCAACCTGCGCTTATATACTGCTACTTTGCTTTACATAAAGATAGGAGGAAGACAACGCACCTCCAAACAACTTACGTGAAAGTAATTTGGGAACTGTTTTGCCTTTAGACGTTCTTGAAAAACGAACACGCTTGAGAATAAGTTGTTTGCTTGAATTAGTAAAGATAAGCTGAGCAGAAAAAAAACCAGAAAAAGTCAGTCTTGCTCCAACTTAATATACACTAAGGAGGACAGGAGAATTTCCCTTGGATTTCTCTCCTCTATTCCAGGGGAGGGGAGAGATGGACAGAGGCAGTTCACTTGCATAGATGGTTACTTGCCCCTTTTACCAGCAGTGATGCTTATCGGTAATCTCTACTAACTTCTCCTGAAAACGAGGTTTTTCCCATATTGACCTCACTTTCCTGACCCAGAGTCATGCATGCAATCAGCAAAACTAATTTCTTATCTGGTACAGACATACCATTAAGCATTACAATTAGCTAAAGCAGCAAATTAGCATTCAACTAGATATGACAAGATTATAGGCTTATAACACCAGCCAAAATTCATGAAGTTCTTCACCAATTACTGTTTGATGAAATCACTCTCCCATTTGATTCACCAGTAAACAGAACCCCACATGTATACAAACAGCTCCCTTAGAGGTATGTGTAGAACTGATGATACAGGAAATACTGCACAAGTCAGCAACCCAAAAGTCTTTGTCATTTAATCATCTTCCTCATACACAGCTAAATAGAGCTATTAAAATGTTCCCCACTATGTTTGAAGTTAAATTTCATTCCTTCACTCTTGAATGGGAGCTTACAGTGATAAAATGAGAAATTCTCTATCAAAATCATTCTTTACCATATTAATATTGAAGGCTATCCATCCTCAGAAAATAAGATGCCCAAATAGCATTCTGATGTTTTGGGGATTTTTTTTAAAGCAAATAGATGCCACCAAGGATTTCCTGGTTTTCTCTGAATATGTAACAATTTTTCCATTTTACTGACATCATAGTATTAGTTCACATGTTCTACATTGCAAATAATGTTTTTCTTTCTTTTTTACAAAGCAGAAATATTAGGATATGTATACCTTTAAGAGGTCTTTGTTTGGCAGTAGCTTTTTCTAAAACTCTTGCCAGAAAATCTTGGGCATTTTGGGCTGCTGCATAATGTTTTCTTTGGGCACTTCCTCCAACAGCTGTGCTCTATAGACACTTCTCCCCCCAGAGGCAGAAAATTATCTGAAGATGAACTACTAATATTATTCCAAACAACAGGAGACACTGTAGTAAAACCAGCTTGATTTAAATTACCAGGAAACTAATAGAAAGCTCATGAAAGAGGATATTGAGACAGAAAAGGGTCAGTGAACCAAAGAATGCCAGACCATTTGAGAAAGAGAAGTAAGCTTTCCTGTATTAGACCTTTAAACTAACCCTGCATTGCTTTTATATATTACAAAAGCAAGCATTTCTCAAGTACGTTTGTAAAATCACACTGTGCGATAAAAAATAGAAAGCCTTCTCATAACTCAGCCTCGACAATGTCTCTTCATATCCAACTGCTACCAATTATCTTGTAATTCCACTCCCTCAGCACTTCCTCATACATAACTGTATATGGAATTTCCCTAGGTGATCAAGGCAGCTTTTTCATATGCTTTTATTGCCACACAATCAGAGCAGCTGATGCAGCGTCTTAGTGCCAAAGCCGTCAAAGTTAATAGCTTCTCAGCTGTCAGGTAAACCACGCATTAGGTAATAATATTTTTTTACATTATTTGTCATAATAAAAATTAATTATAATTTGTAAAAAAAAAAAAAAAAAAAGCCTTCCTACAACTTTCCACCAAGAAAGTACATATGGGGAAAAAACCCCAAACAAAACAAAGCAATGGCAATATGTTTTTTTGCTTTTTCTGCAATATATTCCAATTTTTTTAATGTTTTAAAATCTACGCTATTCTAGCCTTAATGGAAAAGAGCTGTATCATTAAAACAGGGCACCATGGGTTCAGATTTAAATGAAACTTGGCCAGTGTTCAAAAGAAAAAAACCCTTCAAGTAATCTATGGTTATTCTACACAGTATACTGTAGGATTTTCGAATAAAAGAAGAGAGTGATGCCAAGGTCATGGAATGCAGCTGCTATGATCAACCAAAAATAGATACCAAGCTCTACATCCTCCCACATAATTAAAATGGGAAAATTAAATTCAATGTAAGCAAGCTGAAGCTAGACAACCACATTTTCTACTTAAGCATTAAATCAGTGCCATCCACGTGGAAGAAAAGCTGCAGTTTAGTGAAGCTGTCACAAACTATACTACAGATAATTTATATAAAAGGAAATTAATAAAAATAACCAACTGCTGAATTTTTTTTGTAAAATTTAGTTACATGAGGCTTTTTGGTTTTTTTAATTGTGACTTACAAATCAGAGGGTGCTAACTAACAAGGTACGCCAATCAACAGTTTTTATCTTAGCTTTGCGGAAGATGCAAAGAGAGGGTTCTGCAGGGCTTGAAATGAAACAGAGCTACACGTAACCCTTGAAATGTATTTTAAGGTCATTAGATTGAAGTCCAAGCATAATCTGAAGGAAAGTGAAACTGCTACACTATTTTACCTTTTCTCCTTCAGACAGTACCATGTAGCTCTTCATTACACTGCACACAAAAAAGCTGTTACCTCATCTTTTCTTTTTGTGAGTTTATGTCTGTGTTGGGTTTGCGTGGCAAGGTTTTGGTAGCGGGGGGGCTACAGGGGTGGCTTCTGTGAGAAGCTGCTAGAAGCTTCCCCTGTGTCTGACAGAGCCAATGCCAGCCGGCTCCAAGACGGACCCGCCGCTGGCCAAGGCCAAGCCAATCAGCGCCTCTGTGATAACATATTTAAGAAAGAGAAAAACAGTTAGAGAGAGCTTTCGCAGCCGGAGAGAGGAGTGAGAAGATGTAAGAACATCTGCAGACACCAAGGTCAGTGCAGAAGGAGGGCGAGGAGGTGCTCCAGGCACCAGAGCAGAGATTCCCCTGCAGCCCATGGTGAAGACCATGGTGAAGCAGGCTGTCCCCTGCAGCCCATGGAGGATGAGGGGGTGTAGAGATTCCACCTGCAGCCCATGGAGGACCCCACACTGGAGCAGGTGGAGGCACCTGAAGGAGGCTGTGACCCCGTGGGAAGCCCGCGCTGGAGCAAGCTCCTGCCAGGACCTGTGGCCCCGTGGAGAGAGGAGCCCACGCCAGAGCAGGTTTGCTGACAGGACTTGTGACCCCGTGGGGGACCCACGCTGGAGCAGTTTGCTCCTGAAGGTCTGCACCCCGTGGGAGAGACCCACGCTGGAGCAGTTCATGAAGGACTGTCTCCTGTGAGAGGGACCCCACGCTGGAGCAGAGGAACGATGAGAGGAGTCCTCCCCCTGAGGAGGAAGGAGCGGCAGAAACACCGTGTGATGAACTGACCGTAACCCCCACTCCCCGTCCCCCTGTGCCGCTGGGGGGGGCGGAGGTTGAAGCCAGGAGTGAAGTTGAGCCCGGGAAGATGGGAGGGGTGGGGGGAGGGGTTTTAAGATTTGGTTTTATTTCTCATTCCTCTACTCTGTTTTGCCTAGTAATAAGTTAGATGAATTCCCTCTCTAAGTTCAGTCTGTTTTGCTCGTGATGATAATTAGTGAATGACCTCTCCCTGTCCTTATCTCGACCCATAAGCTTTTCATTGTACCTTTTCTCCCCTGTCTAGAGAAGGAGGGCAGTGATAGAGCGGCTCTGGTGGGCACCTGGCCCCCAGCCAGGGTCAACCCCCCCACAATGTCTCAGTTTCTCCATTTCTTTCAAATTGCATTTGAACTTGAAAATAAAGAATTTTCTGTAACCAAGCCTGATTAAAATTAACAACTCCTTTTTCCAAATACTTTAAAATGAACTACTAAACACACAAATATTTCAAGGACTATTCCTAAAAGGTATTAAGATGCTCCCACTGAATTCTGAAGTACCAACCATTGCTTCCAGATTTGAAGTAAAAACTCCAGTTGTACAGTCATGTAAAAATCATGTAAGTCTAAAATTGAAAGTTTAAAACTTTAGTTCTTTACAGTCTTATATCCAACAAGAAAGCAAAAACTTACTTATGCCCTCTTCCTGCCTTAACTTGAGAATAGTTAAACATTTCTAACACTGATTTCTACCCAATGAGTCCTCTGAAGAAATTTAATATAGATGCAAGTTCAAGGTGACTTTCAGAAGAAGTGATCATAAACTGCAAAGCCAAGCAACTTCTAGAATGAAGTGCTGATGTATGCATTCATGAGTTGTTCTTGTTTACCTTCATAATAATCAAGGAGTAATATTATTTAATTTTTTTTTAATGTTGACATTAAATGCAAATAGATCTTAACCATGTTCACATATTGTACAGCAAATATGAATTACATTAAAGCATTACAAGGTGATAAAAGGTTGGAAGGCAATACAATTCCAGAACCCCTGCAAAACAAGCACAGTTAGAGGCTTCACAGTGAGTTAATAAAAGTAAACAAAATTCCAATTTAATATTGATTTAGTATCAATAGCCTAAAGCTACTTGTAACTTCCAAGATGACACAGACATAAAAGAAACCTAGGAAAGCACAAGTAGAAGTTATACTTTGTAGCACTCCTTCCCCAAGCCAAAGCAAGTACTAAAAGGATTAATTATCCCTCCCTGAGTAAGCTTCCAATCTTATATGGCAAAAGTCTTTAGTGGCATCTCATCCTTAATTAGTACAGACATGGGAATTAACTTGATACTAGCCACACTTTTAAGAGTAAGACATCTACAAATTTCAAGGTAAGACAGAGATTACCTGTCCCATGATCCCGTCACAGACAAGAGACAAGACAGGTAAGAAAGCCACCTTTATGGAAAAGCTCTACAATGTACCAAGTGGTTAGCCACTGAGAAGTGCTCTAGAGGAGACGTCACCAACCAGCAAGCAGCCTCAGGGCTGTCAGAAAACAACTAACAGGAATCATAATTGTCACCATCTAAGCAAACATAGCTTGGTCTGATAGCAATATGGAAGACATGCATCCTGCGGTCAAGAGATGTAAAGCAATTTTCCTCCTGCTCAGTCAGAATCATCTCAGGCAAGTTCACCAGACCCAAACTGGCACACGGTACTGTTCACTGTTAGTCACCATAGTCCTTTTTGCTTTAGAAGAAAAGCAACTGTTAAGCTTTCCTTAAAAAAAAAATGCAAGTTGCTTTACTAATTACACATTCCAGAGCCAACTACAACACAGCATATGGAGAATTTAAAAGCCTTATTCCTTTTAAAAAATATTAACTTTAGCAACTTGCTTGTAACTTCGTCAGAGACAGTGCATGTATAACTCAAGTACACATTTGGCTGACAACCTAAAAATGTTACTGAACAAAATACTTTAAGGAAGTTCCCAGAGAAAATTCTAATTCAAACCAAAAATGTGGGTTAAACTTGATTATTTTAGAGTACCTATTGAATGTGAACTTATCTGTAAGGGCAATGACTCTTAGACACCACTTGAAAACATTCACTAAAGAAAAGATGTAGACAAATACTTAAAATAGTTGTACCAAGATATTTTTAGTAGAGAAAAAGAATAGAAGGGACTTGGAAAAAAAAAGTGGTAAGAGAATGGTTTGGGGAAAAAAACAAGCTACAGATGCAATAAAGGAGATATATCATGTTTAACAGTTTCCTTCTCCATACAGCAATTAAATTAGAATCTTTCACAGATTCTGCTCTCCCATCGTCCCCAGGAAAAGGACGTCAACCTATGCCAGAACATCCACAAAACCTGGCTCCAAGTCTTGACTGAATCAGGCTGTGGATTTGTAAAATTACCTCCTATATCAAGAAAAAACCAGGCTCATTAGTGGGTATTCTGAATAGATGTGACTAATACCAAGTAAAGTCTTTCCTCAGAAGCATCTTCCATGAGGGATGTAATTAATTGTTTTTTCAAAAATAATCTCCATTTGAAAAAGACAACAGCTTTGCTAAAAACTTCCATTTATTCACCTCTAAGAAACCAATCTTCCTGCCAGTGCTGGTAGATGGGAAGTATGAGTTTATGGAAGCAGGCCCAAAGAAGACAAAGTTTTATAAGAGAAATTAAAAGATTTTCATGTAATAACACAGCAAGGAAAGAACAACGCAACACAGATAAGACAGAACAGATGTGTGCTAAAACATGAATTATGCATCTATGATTATTACATGAATATATAAAAGTGATAAAAACCTAGGTACACTTAAAGATTATTTCAAGGAACACTCATAAGGAAATTACCTATCGGACAGAAATCATATCTAAGTTCACTGACTAAGTTTTAATATCCTGAGGACTGATATCCTCATTAGAATGGGCATTAGAATCGCATGCAATATTCCAGGTCTGGCCCAAATGACTAGCTGACAGCAAAGTGAAACACTTCCATGCCCAGTTTTAAACTATGTTTTTTTCCTGTGATAAGAAGATGATGTTGCAATATTGAATATACATACTGCTACCCATTTGGAGTCACCAATTTTCAAACAGCTTTCTACGTCCAATTACATTTTCTATATACATACGCACATATTTAAACTTCCTCCTTTACCAAATCTAGAATATTTTAGGATTTAAAATTCATTGTACTGTTTAATAACTGCTCTCATCTTACTAGTCCATCAAAAACAGTCTCACTTTACCACATCATTTGTACCCTGCCAAATGCAGTAATGGAAACAAGGGATTAATGCTCATCTACCTTTAACCATTAAAGTTTCAAATGAATAGGAATTCCCACTACCAACCTGACCTTGCACTTCTCCAGTTCGTTTATATTTTAAAGCAGTAAAACGACTTTCCTTATATGACTAAAAGTTATGCAAAAATATTAACTGGCTGGTGGTTTCTTACATCATTCTACAACTTTAGGAAAGCCAAGTGTTTACCTTGAATGTCGAACTACATGCAATGTAGCACAGGCACAATCACCTGGCAAAGGCCCTATAAGCCTTCCAGAAACTAGCTAGGGAACTTAGGTACTTCAGGAGAATTGCTCCTTCAGCTAACATGCAGATTGGGTACCCATTTTAGGCAGACAGATTTGGTAGTTCAGATTTATTTTTGGCTTCCTTAAAGTCACGCCTATGTATTTTAAGAGCTAGAGAGGATTTTCTTTTTCCTCTGTTGAATGAAGGATTGATAAGACCAATTTTTCCTCTCAAAAAAAAAAAAAAGCATTTTGTTGGCATACTCTAGTCAGTAGCAGTACTTGTCTGTGAGGTAACATTTGCTTGAATAAATGGGTATTATTGCATCCAAAAATGAGAGTTCAGTCATTATTTGTGCCTATTTTGAAGTATGTTTTGCTACTATCAACTAGCAGAATTAGAGCACAAGTAGACCTAATGTGTCTTACTACCAAAGGGGTATGCTTGTCTACTCACATGTAGTCATTGCAAGATTGGTATATTCAAATACATACTTTGCAAAGATATTAAAGCTTATATTTACAGAGTCAATTACAAGTCTTCTATTTGTATTATGTATGTTGCTCTTTATTAACAGAAAAAATTGCATCTTAAAAGTCTTTATAGCATCAGTAGTTTTCTTCTACTTTTTAAACATGAAGCATGTCAATCTGTCAGCTTAAAATAGTATATTAACATAGTTAACTACCTGCGGGTCCGTGGAGGCTTTGGTGGAGGAGAATCCTGTTTCTCAGCATCTGAAGAACTGACAGCATTCTCTGTATTATTTTCATCCTGATTAAAAGAAAAAGTTTTCATTCATAGCTGTAAAGCTGATACATACAATACTTAATCTGTAAGGTCGAAAGATCTATAATGATACTTGAAAATAATGTATGACAATATTACATATTTTTGTCTATCATAGAGAACACTTAAAGTTACATACAGATTAAATTCTACTCTAAATTCACACTATTATTTTATATTTTGTGCATCCAACTTCAATTTTTTCTGATTAAAACATTGTTTCACATGTAATTGTATAATCCACTAGAGAGAACTCTCAAAAGCTATTTTTTCGGGTTAGTAGTGAGCAAGCTCCCTTATGCCCTCCAAATTATTCCTACTGAAGTCATTCTTTTTCCAGTCAGTCTAATTATTTTCACTTGCACAATCAGTCCATTGAAGATAAGACTAATCTACAGTGCAGCAGGAAAAGGAGAATTTCAGCTACTGTAATTTGACAAGTGGACAAGATTTAATGCATTGTTCTAAAACATTTTCAAATCATCTTCTATTTGCATGCAATGAAGTTTAACTTACTCAGCAAAGCATGAAGATTTTTATTTAATTTCATTTTAGGAGTACTATAAATATAAAAGATACATTTCATATGTGTATATGTTTATTAATATATGTATCCATACACATCTATATGTATACACATATAAACTATTGTTGTGGGCTAACCCTGGTAGGCAGATAAGCACCACAAAAGCCACTTGCTCACTTCTTCCCCTTCCCCATCCCAGATGGAGGCAGAAGAAAGGAAGAATGAAAGCAAGAAAACTTGGGGGGCAAGATAAAATTGTTTAATCAGCAAAGTGGGAGAAGAGAGAAAGAGCACACACACAACCAGTGATGCAAAAGCAATCGTTCACCACCTCCCACAGGTAGACCTACGCCCAGCCAGGTCCTGAGCAAAAGATGCCTAACCTCACTGAAGCCCACTCTTTTCCCTCTTTATGGCTGAGCATGATGTTATATGGTGTTATGGAATATCTCTTTGGTTAGTTCAGGTCATCTGCCTGGTCATGTCCTCTCCCAATCTCCTGCGCACCCCCAGTCTATTCACTGGGAAGGCAGAGTAAGAAACACTGTGCAAACATTGTTCAGCAATAGCTGGAACATTAGTGTGTCATCAGCGTTGTTTTGGTCGCAAATCTAAAACACAGCACCCCAGAGTGGCTATGAAGAATATTAACTCCAATCCAGCTAGACTCAGTACAAACATCTACAAATGCATATGTAAACAAATGAAAACAGAACATGCAAGAGCCTAAAGCTGATATACCCATTTCCATACACATGCCACAGCCAAAGACCCAACAAAACCAAGGAGGACCTGAGTGTTGTCTTGAGTTTAATACATATTTTAACTAAAGGCTTTTCTTGCAGGAGTTTTCTTTTGAAAAACAATTTAAAAAAAAGAACTACAAACATCTCAAATCTGTGTAATATACTTCAAAGCACAACACCAGGTTCATGCAACAGGGCCTACCACCTGCCAGCCTACCTGTTCAGATTGGGTGACAGAGACGGACCTTCTCTGGTTTTAAAAAACAAAAGGGAATTCCCTGTTAATTTCTGCTTCAAATATAATAGTTGCACTTGAATTTGGTAAGCATTTTCAGCTTTGTAAGATAAGCAATACATAAGTTATCTCAACAGCTAACTACCCTCACTTAAATTTACATTCATTAATTACATGTTTTTAATTTCCATTACTAGGTTTAAAACAGTTATCATATCACTGTCTGCTAGCACGAAGAATCTATTACAAAATTCTACTCCTCAGTGTTAAGTGAAACTTTTCCTGTGAAGAAAAAAATTAAGTCTTTTAATCTTTCTTATTGTTCTTCCTAACCCCCCCATTAACTAGCTGTCCAATACAATATTCCAAAAGTACTCCATCAGAAATACCCTATTGTTCCTATACTGATGGCTTGTGCTAGCCCTTTCAGACAAACTACACAGGGAGTTCATTGTCCTGCTGACCACTGGCTGTAACTATAAAGTTGTTTTTTCTAGTGAGATTCAATTAGCAGATAAAAACCACTTTGCATTTAGATGACCACAACTGAAGCTCCCACTGCAGTCAGCCAAGGTTGGTTGGTGTTCATAGACTCACAGAATAGTTTGGGTTGGAAGGGACCTTTAAAGGTCATTTAGTCCCACCTCCCCTGCAATGAGCAGGGACATCTTCAACTACATCAGGTTGCTCAGAGCCCTGTCCAACCTCACCTTGAATGCTTCCAGGGATGGGGCATCTACCTGCCCCTCTGGGCAACCTGTTCCAGTGTTTCATCACCCTCATTGTAAAAAAATTTCTTCCTTTCATCTAGTCTGAATCTACCCTCTTTTAGTTTAAAACCATCACCCCTCAGTGTATCACAACAGGCCCTACTAAAAAGTCTGTCCTCATCTTTCTTATAAGCCCCCTTTAAGTATTGAAAAGACACAATAATGTCTCCCCAAAGCCTTCTCCAGGCTGAACAACCCCAACTCTCTCAGACTTTCCTCATCGGAGAGGTGTTCATCCCTCTCATCATCTTTGTGGCCCTCCTCTGGACTCCCTCCAACAGGTCCGTGTCTTTCCTGTGCTGGGGACCCCAGAGCTGGATGCAGTACTGCAGGGGGGATATCATGAGAGCAAAGCAGTGGGGCAGAATCACCTCTCTCTTTCTGCAGCTCTGCTGCGAACTAGGTTTATAAAACATTTCATGTACTGGGTTTTGTATCATTCTAGCTTTTTAATAAAAAACACTGGCTGCAAGTCAAGCACCTTCAGAGATTTATTGCATCAGCACTACCTTAACAATCATTCTCGGAGAAAAGTGCTGTCATCAAGACATAAGTGTTCAAAAAGTTACTGTCCGAAAGAGTAGAATGACAAAAATGGCTAATGAGACATTAAAAAAAAAAGTATTACAAATACTAGGCTTGATCTGTAAACTGAATGCAGGATCTTGTTATTTTATCTAGGAACAAAGTTACCCTTTTAAGTCCTTTGTCACTTTTCCACGACTTACCCAAAAACATTAAGGGCTCAAAGAACTTTTAAAATCTAGCTGCAAACTATTGCAGACATGCTAATTTTTTTAAAAAAACAACAAACCCTCATATTTTTTTTTATGGTCATTGATGGAATGAAACATTACCATGGGACATGGACATCCAACCCCTCTAACAAACCTCCTCTAAAATATGCAGAAAAGCAATTTCCTGTTTTTTTGACATCAGGTAATGGGTGACTGTACAGACCGTCTTGCCCTTCACATACATGAAAATTAATTTTATTGCCCTCATTCAGGCGGAGAACCATTCTGAAGGTTGGTGCCAAAGATGCTGAGGTTCAGCGTATCCAACAGCAGAAACTCCATTTTCTGCTAAATGGTTGTCATGTTCCTCCCGCCTTCCCTCAGTTGTGCAAAGTAAACCCTGAGTCTCTCCCATAGGTAGTCCTTACCATGGGTAGCCCTAAATGCATTGATATTGTACTAAAAAGGCTGGCCTTAATCATGAGTACTAGCAACTAGTGTTAGAGAGTACTGTGACTGCATCCTGAGAACAGAGCAGGCTGTTTGCCTGTTTCAGCACCACAGCACATCCACGTTTCATAAGGCAGAGAGATATAAGAGTGAGGCAGACTCCACGGGAAGAGTTCCTCCCCCTTACCACCAACTTCTCCATCCTACAACAGATCAGAAAAGCATTCCAGTTCGGTACTGCCAGCATAGAAGTTTTGAGGAACAGATTTCTTATTTACGTGCTCAGTTTTCTAAAAGGTACTGGCAAGGGAAAGAGTCTTCATCACAGCCAACGGGCATACCAACTTGTCCAGAAGACAAACCAGCAGCTGCATCCCTGTCCTTCTATGTTTGCAAAGTGACGTGCTTGTGAACAGAATGTTTCCTGAGATACACTTTTCTCCCATGCGGAAGAAAATGTCTATTAAAGAAGCTAACATATGCCAAAGTTTTTTTAAACTCTACGTATACAGTAAGAAACTGTTTCTAGTTGAGACAGGCTGAAGAGGGACTGCCATTTTTGATACTAGTCATAAAACGTATGGCTATACCTTGCAAAAATACATATAAACTCAAATATCTGAAACACATACACAACCACAGAGAGTTTACAAAACCAATTCCTTAAAAAAAAATTAAAACACCCAACCAAAACCCCCAAACATACACAGGCAAAATGGTATTTTTAAATTCAACCCCAGAAGAGAAGTCAGTGGTCACCCCAGCTTCATACACTGGGAAGGCTTCAGGCAGATATGTGTTCAAAAGCTTTCACTTCTGCATTAGGTTAAAATCAGGATCAGTTGACTCTGTTCTAGTCACATTAAATCCGGAGCAAGACTGTTACAGGAATTATTGTCACCAAAACAGAGGTACTTCACTACTTTAATTAGCTCAATGGACTGATGTTTCTGTGAAGCCTTCATTTACTTTTAAACAACTCATTCCCAAGTAAGTGAAGGATTTTTACTTCAAAAGTTAATGATGATAACAGTTTAAGGCAGTAACCAAATGCATTAACCCATGCAGGAACGAAAACAGTGCTCATATCAATTTCATGCTGCTACAGCATTTTTAAGTAATCGTGCTCAGTTACTACTGGATCCCTTCTTGTTTTAAACTGAGGAAATACTCCTCGCTGAACTCTTGGAGCAAGTCCATTACTTGCTCTCAGTTCCATGTCACGAGAGACAGTGAACAACCGGTATTTTGAGCACCCTCAAGTGACCCCAACTCACAGATTTCCCCTTCTGTCATATATCAAAATAAGTGAACTGGCAACCATGTAGAACAACTAGCATGGAGTAGAACAGAGGAAGCTCAACTGTAAAAGCAAATGTAGGGTATCTCACAGGGATGACATCATCCGTCGAGAAGAGCAGATGGCAGTATTAAGAAAAAGCCTTCCAGCCTTCCTAATCACAGCTTATTGGCATCAGTCACTCTCTTGCTTCTCTAGATAGATGTTGCATTCTCAGGCACAAGACAATTTTAGAAAGTATCGGCTTAGAAAAACCAGGACAACATATGTAGTTCACAAGGGTCATCATATAGAACTATTTTTTAAAAAAAATATGAATTAACTAATGTGCAATTCAGTCAAATAAGTGTTCAGTGCAGCACCCTGCTTTCTTATAGAAGATACACATCCTATTGTGGCAGGCTTCTCACCATGATAAAACAGAAGCATTAACAGTATGTGGGTAAACAAAAGAACAGAAGCTTTCCCCAACCTTTACCTCTATATACATCAACTGCTGAACAGTTCAAGAGTTCCAATGTCCTCGTTGATTTGGGGGAGCAGCTACTCAAGTCAAATGAAAATGCTCATAGTTAGGAATTTCTAGGAATTCTGTTAAATTATGTTTATAGATATGAAATGTGTGTATATCTATCTATGAAAGACTACATTAACAAATGAAAAGACCATAAAGCCAAATACTTAGAAGCGTAGATTACATCTAGTCTACAACAATACAGAGTAACTCATCTTCCTGTGGTAATGCAGAGGAAGAAGGAATTCTCATGGCAGAGGCAGTGTCTGAATTCAGCTTGCTAAGGTGACCTAAATTGTGCTACCATCCCCCAAGGGTGGGGTTTTTTTCCCCCACCTACTTCCTCCAATAGCTGAATCACCAAGAGAAGCTGTCACTAACTGCGCAGTTAGAGGATCACAGTTTTAGACTGAGATTTCACAGGCATTGCCTGCAATTCAAAACCTTTTGCCCAGGAATTGCAATGCATAATTTTCTTTTGGAACTCACAATGGAAATATTTCATGTCATTCAGAAGCTTTCTGTACTGGTAAAGTACTAGCAAATTTACTGCAAAGACTCTTCCAGAAGTAATCTCATGGATTCCCTTAAAAGGAATTGAGGCATTCCTTTTGCCCTTATCATAAAGCAGCATGGGAACCACAGAGCATCAGCAGATAAAAAGAAATACTTCAGACTGAAATGATACATTCAAATGACTCAGATTAAATAAAACTTTCCAAGCATAGGCAAACAAGATAAATGTCTCTGAAGACATACGTGATTCTTCAGAACGCTACAACAGCCAAAAATCTCTTTCCAAGCTCCAAAACAGCAAAGAGAATTTGCACAGCAAAGTCTTTTCACTTAAACTTTCCAAACCACTAATGTGGTTTTGAATATCAACATTCTTACAGCAGCCGATTCCTCCACAGCTTCTAAAAGTGGAATCAACCACAGCAACAGAATTCTGTCACTTTTACAGGAAGAAATGCAAGAGATGCTTGAGACTACTAGCAATGCCATATTTTGGAGAAAGTTTTTATTAATACAAGCCTCTATTAGTGGATAAGGGTAAAACAAGGACTTGCAGTACTGTAACATACTTGTTACTGTCAAGAAACAAAATTCAACAAGAAATATATTTAAAGAGATAGTAAACTTTTTATTGTTTGTCTTTCAATCAATCTTCCTTTTTCTACATACAGAACATCCAACTTGATGGAATTCCATCTGATTGAGACTTTCCAAGTCAACCATGGTTCACTTCAGATCGCAGAGATACCTCTCAAGTAACTCATAAAATAGTCTACTGATACAAATCTGACTGATATCTTATCAGATGATAAAGACTAACCAAGCTCACATACGTTTCAAAGCTTCCAAACAGAAAACCAAATGTAATATTTTCCCAGCAGTTCTGACAAAACCAATGATGGCAAGAAGCACATAGTTAATGACTCCAAATACATGACAATATGATCAAGAGTTTCAATGGGAAGGGGGCCAAGTCTGAGACTCAGTTTCAATTTAATTGTTCGATAAATTAAGAGAGTCCTGCTACGGGGTGGGGGGGGAATAGTTCTGATTAGCAAGCTTAGCACCTGCGGTTTTTCTTATCAGGAAAAAACCCGCATCTGAGCAGCAATTTCAGATTTGCCTGAAATTTGGCTACTGTGGGGACTGTTGAAAGTACTTTACCTGGTACCTGAAGAAAGCTTTTCTTCATATAATTTCATTTACATAATTAATATTATTTTAAGCACATTTATAGTTCTATACTTTCACAATACGTATACTCTTACCATACAGTTTACACAATCACTACATTATACTATATCATACGTGCATTTTCTACATGGTTTTGAATCCTTCTATCAAATTCTAATAGAAATTCTAACCCTATTGTAATTCTATTCTCAAATACTGCACGTGGGGTTTTTGTTGACTTTTTACAGTATTGTTTCCAGCAGGGCAATGTTGGCAAGTTCACAGGAACACACGTTCAGGATGGTGTCTAAGCTACTTCCCTATGAATACTGCTACTCGTTGCCAATCAGATTAACTTTTTACTGTGATGTTACTGGCAAACGCTGCTTACAAAGCTTAGGTAACTCAATTCATTTCAAACGCTGCTTGAAATGAGAACGACAATTGGACAACAAAACCGTGAAACCAACCTTACAGAGTACTCCAACTCTTCAGAGTACTATCGAAATATAATAAATGAAAGTTCAGTAGTATCTCCTATATAACTCTCAGTAATATATCCAAAGTAGGCACATTCTTTGATTTGGAGTTGTTTCCACTAAACGTAATTAAAACCCTTCACATGTTCACAATTCCACAGTTGCTGTAGCATCTGTAGGCAGAGTAAGACCTGGGAAGGAACCTCAGAATATTACATTATATTCAATGATGTTATTTGAAAACTTTCTGCATCAGAGTTTGTTTCCTTTTAAAAACCGAACAAACATTCTGGGATGTATCTTAGTTAAAAAGAACTGCAACATTTCTGGGGAAAACCAGATCTTATATACAACAGATGCTACATAACACCCACTGAGGAAAAAAGGGAGCTTTGTCAGAATAGCAAAAATGCTGTCTCAAGTGAGGCTCAAAGTTTTGAGAATCAGGTTAAAGCTACAAGCAGATACTTAACTGGATTTATAAGGTAGTCTTCTACCTCACATAACCAAAACAGAAGCCAAGCCTACACCAGTTGATTCCCTGAAGGCAAATTTCCTAACTAAAAAATGAATAGTAGCAAATTTGGTTTTAAGTGCCAAATTTTTAGACACAGGAATTCTACCTATGAGACTTTTTTCCTCAACCCTCCTACAGAAACATTCGAGCTACAATATGAAGAAGCATCATTTCCCAATGCAAAAAAGGCTGTACCTAGTCAGACTGAAAGATTGGGTTTACCCTGCTTCCAGCAGTGAACAAAAGGAAACGTGCAGGGAAGAATAAGGACAGAGCAGACATACAGGGATCCTTCTCTAGGATATTCTCCAACGATTTGCAAATCTGGAATTTCCTAGGTCAGAGGTTGGGCAAATTCACGGAAGAAGATTCCAAAATGATGAGATATTCACCTCAAAGCTACAGGCTTTCAGCTGCAAGGACCTCTGCAGCTTCATGCTGAATGAAGAACTATTTCCTTTTATATCAAGTCTGCCAGGTTTCATTGAAACCCTTTAGAAAAGGTTAATAGAAATCAGCTTTTCACTGTTACTTAGCCTCTATCATATCTAACTTAAGCCATTTCTTTTCAGCTCAATCTGGCTGTTCTTCAGATGGGAGACGTCTGACACCTTTGATCCTTGTCCAAACTTTTAATGCTCGAATTCTGTAATATGCTTTTGAGATAAGCAGACCAGACCTGCAGACAGTATTCAAGTTGCAAGGTATCCACACAATGACATTACATTCTCTGGTCTTAATAATTTAAAAATAATTGCTATAATTCCATTTCCTTTACAACTTATTGGTTATAACCAAGATGATTTCAAAGCAAAATTCAACACTCATAACTCACACTCCATCGCTGCATATTCAGAGCTGGGATTTCTCCCTGTCTCACCCTCCATGCATACTACCTATCCATAATCTAGTTGTTTGTTTTATTACTCAGTCACTCAAATCTCTAAGATGTACAGTTCTTCACAGACAGCACTTGCCTTGCTTACAGACATAGTATCAGCAGACTGATACAGACTGTGTCACCTCCTTATCCAGATGTTCTGGAATACATGTAAATAAGAGAGACATTTTTGATTCTACGTAAGAGTGTAGACACAGGTCAGATCAAAGTCCAATAGCCAGAAGGTACAGTAGACTGATCTGCCTGTTATTTTATGACCAGAACTCCAGTAATTAAGAATCACACCTGTACAAAGCTAATAAATCTGCACATTCAGAACTCTATCATGCTCATTCCTCAGAAATGAAATGAAAATCCACAGACCAGCTCGGCTGAATATCAAATCTATAATAAATTATGCTCCATCCATACTTCATTTAGTTCCTCAGAGGTTTCTTGTCATGACTAAAGACCTCAGAACTATTCCATGAACTGATACAAATTCTTAGGAGTTAACAGAAGGGTATATGCCTTCTTTCCAAGAATGAAGAACATTTTAGACTTCTCAGAAAGCACAATATAGAACAGCTAAACCCCTAAAATTAAACAGATGCCTATTAATAAGGCAGATTTAAAACTGCTTCCAGATATTTCAAAGGGTCCTGAAGATACTACTCATACTCCCTCTAGGGAGCTATAGAGCCTACACTGATTAGGTACTGAAAGGACAGATAAAGTTATCGAATAAACAAAACACAGTCCAAGGATAGTCCAGTTCTGGACTGTGGGGGAGAGAAAGAATAATTGATCCAAAAAGCCATTTTCCACATAGTGCCCAGCAGTAGCCAAGAAAACATATCTGAACATAAAAAAGGGAAAAAACCTAGGGGACATGAAATTTAAAGTGGAATGACAGAAAGATGGAAAAATCTTCAAATACCATGATTACCAATGAACAGTATTTTTCCAAGGGTTTTTTTTTCCCTTTGGTAAAAGGGTAGAGTATGAAGCTTCCAGACAAAGGCAATTTTAAGTTATTTTTCTTTCCCCCAATCTGTTCCAGTGCAAATAGTACTTCAACACAATACGAGAACTTAATGAGATCATTCATTGTCAGTCCTGCTCAGCTACATCAAGGCTGTGTTGGGCCAAGACTGAGACACAACAGCACGTAATATCTAAGTCTCAATTGAAGAGTCAGATCAATGCTTATCTACTAGTTTAAAACGGGGCCCAACACCACACTGGGGGAAGGAAGAAAAGAAAACTTCGATGAAGTTCTTCTCTTTCAAGAATTTAAGTCAAACATAGATCAGACAGAATTAATACATATACATACACACACATGTGCATTTCTTTATTTTTATTTCTATAGAAATATATGTGTATGTAGGCTGGAGTTTTTAACTTGCTCTTTATCATAGGTTTCACACGTAATTTACAGAAAGTCAAGCTTAGACAAAATTTCATTTGCTGCCAATATATCAGAAGTGGGGCAAGTACTGCCAATCAAAGCAACAGATCAGCTGTCAGCTACTGCCACCTCACCAAGGTAAGGGCACATTTCACAATTTAAATATTGAGTTAGAGTCCTGCATTTTATCCGAACTAGAATTCTTTCTGTAGGTTCCCCCACTGCAATTGCATTTGCTATACATGGTAAATATTCCTTTAACTATCTGAAGCAACTTTTACAACCAAGTCCTCAGTGTAAGCTGAGTACAGGCTAATTGTCCTTACTCAGCAAAACCCACCTGTAGTCCAAACAAGTTCTGTATGTACCTTAACAACACTGAACATTTAACTTTAAAAATTAGACTTTACAGCAAAATCTCAGTCAGAAGCTAACAGCTACAACTGATTGAAACTCATAAGGGAAAGACACATACCACTCCATCTGCAATCTTCCAGTCTGCACAACTTTCGTATTTTTGCAGTTGCTTTTCAAAGAGTTGTGCTATGGCTCGATGGACAAGTTCATACTGCTCCTGTAGTAGGTTACCAGATAAAAGTTAGTGCACGAGATCTTTACAAAGAATGATGGTATGTTATCACATGATAAAGATTGATTTTAAAACAAGCTATACCTTTGTCTGCACTGCAGAATGCCTTTGTGTCCTCATTTCCTGTATTAAATTAAATACATTGAATTCTTCAGGTATTTTCTGAAATACAGAAGGAAGTCAATTACATTGACATAACTGTTGGTCAGAACTGCCGTACAAAAAGCTGTCAGACATCCAAAAGTATGTTTAACTTCTGTAGGTAAAGCCAATCCGTTCACTCCACATTGCAGCTATTCAAATTTTTTTAAAAAAGCAATTCCTCTCCAGAACTGGTTTTAAACATGATTTAGACCAGATGAGAGCATTTCAAGTATTTTGAAAATGAGATATTCAATGAAAGCATTGTATGACACTGCAACATTAATGATGCTTCATAACCTAAAAATCCCAGAATGAAGTTATCCCAGTATATTTGAAAAATCAGGCTTTAGGAGCTGCAAGATTAAGCAGAGACATTGAAAAAGTTGAATTCGAAATCACTTTACATTGAAATATATTAAAAAAAAAATTAGAATTTTACAGTGACCTTTTTTTAGACAAAAAGTTGCTGTCAAAGGAAGTTCATATTAAAGCATGAATACAATGAAACTAGACATCCAACCTGTCAAACGAGTTCCAGAATGTCTTAAACATTCCACTATTTTAGAACATTTGGGAGCTCAATCAATCATTGTTATGAAATGACAGAATGCCACCAAATTTCTTCTGTTAAGATTCCTTACCCCAGCTTTAAGCAAATTCCATGTATAATCTATAGCACAGATGGCTCCTGTTCTTCCACACCCTGCACTATGAACATAAACAGTTAGGTATGTTAGAAATTATTTTGTTAAAAAGACACTACAAGCTTTATATTTCCAGAGTCCACGTGAAAAAAAAAAAACAACCTAAAATCCCTCAACTGTCATTTTTAGCTCATTCAACCTGACACTATAGTGTTTTAAAAATAAAAAAATTAACAGTACAAAATGCAAATGAAACACTGAAAATTTTAATGCAAGTTTTTCATAGCCACTTGGTACTACAATCACAAAAGATGCTTTAATGTTGACTTTTTTGTCTCTTTTGTCACATTATTCCTAGCTACCACTGCTTAAACAGTAGGGATTTTGTCTGAGTTTAATGATACGTTAAATGGCAGAACAGAAAACATTTAAAGGCTTCCCACATTTTTCTGATTTAGTATCATATCTATTTTGTGCTTTTTATCTAAAAAACTTTAATCTGAAAATTATAAAAAATGACAGTGAATTATCACATTTATTCTTCCTAATAGTATGAATTTTTCTATTTTACAGATGAAGAGTTACAACGCACGCATATTTATTACATTATAATTATACCACTGTAAAGAACCAACTTTCACAACTGTACTGACATTCAAGAGAAACAGGGCAAAGTGAAACGGATTTCAGTGCTAAGTAAGTTTCTTATGGTTTTAGACCTCAATTAGAGTGAAAGGGACATAGCTAAAGACAGTAGACTTCTATAGACACTTTCAGAGAATAACCAAGCTCTAAAGAGTTAATAAGCCCCCAACAATGTAACACTTCCTGGCTTATGAATCTGAATTCTGGTTTTCTGATATATAATACATTAACTTCTGTTACTTTAAAAACTATCAAATATCATAGGCAAGAACTGTCCAGAGAAATTATCAGAAACTGTCAGTTCACCAAAACATTTTCATATCAGTTTAGTTTCAGCAGTCCTTCTGTTAGCCAAATTTCAGGTCAAAGATGAAACTGCTGCTCAGAAGCAAAAACTTACCAACCAGAAACTACAGCCTGCTGATTAGAGATCTTTTTTTGTTATATTAGAAGTCAGATAGAAAAGTTCTTAGGTAGCAATGGCACCTGCTATGTAATCTCACCTATTGAGAAGAGGGCCTTCACTCCCGTATCTGATTTGCAATGATCTTCAAAGTCTATTTTGTCCTAATGAGGATTTAAATGCCTTAAGAACCACAGAATGGTTTCCCTTTCAAAGACTAATTATTTTCTGTTTGATATTCTGTCTTAAACTGAAATAGAAGCAAAATTTAATTGTGGCATAAGTTTAAAGTCAATGAAGACTGTATGATTTTGAGCAAAATTTTGACATGAGGAAATACTCTTTTTTAGAAAACTAAAATAAATAAATAGTGATTTAGAATCAAACTAGTGCATCTCATACCAAAAGTCTAGACTTTAAAAAAAAATTAAATTAAAATGTATATAAACTTAAAAAATAAATATATTTGATACCTGCAGTGTATACAGATTGGTACATCTTCATGTTCCTGGTACTCTCTCATCAAGCTGATCATGTCCAGAATAGAATCAAAAGACGAAGGGACATCATGGTCAGGCCAGTTAACATAATGAAATTGATACACACTACGAGTCTCCTAAGGGAGAGGGAGAGAGAAAGGTGTTAATGATACTATATATTTTAAGAGTTGGTATGAAATAGTTCTATGAACCTTCACTTTTTGCGTGATTTAGTGCGGACAAAGCCATTTACTATATTAAAAAAAAACAAATGTACAGCTTATACCACATATAAAAACAAAAGGCAAATTCTGAAGTAGCATTTTGAGTGCAGCTAATACATAGGAGAAAGCACTATGGGACATGTCACGGAAGCCCCTCTCTATGAGTTAAAGGGCCCACAGCATTGTACTGTGTTGAAAGATTCTCTGTCCTCATAGTCTTAAACTTTGAAAGGGACAAAGAAAGGGAAAGACCACCATAAAAGGTTCTTTTTCTAGTCATACTCTAGTAACCTACATTGGAAAAAATGTTGCTGTTTTGTCACATTACAAAATAAAGTGTGTGTGTGTGTGTTCACGTGAGTGCACATGCAGAGGGAAATTAAGAAAATAAGAGAAACAATTCAGGCCATATCTAAATATGGATCACACTTGCAACGCTAGGTACACTTTTATTCTAGTTAGCTCATGTTACAGTAATACTGAAGACAAGGTAACAAGCAGGCTTTAGAACAGCCTGGTTATTCAGGCACTTGAATTCTTGAAAGACCAAATCCTCTTTCTCATCATTATCCAAACCACCCACAGTACAGCTAGTTCTACTGCGCCTTTCCATGCTGTTGTCACACCTCTGAATTCTACTGTACCCTTGAAGTAACGTACTAGAGAGGCTCATGAATTTTTTTGATCAACATCACAGGTTACAAGTTTGAAGACCTATGCTACCATCTGTTTAGTTAACTAAGAAGCAACATAGTGGGCCTTTTGAGCATGGAAATTCCTGTCTTCCAACTGAACCAACTATTTTTGATGCTTTACTGTTGTCAGACCTGTGGAAGCACTGGCTATTAAAAACAAGAGAAAATCCAGTCTGAGAAAATAAATTTTAAAAATTCAACTGATTATGGAAAACCAGTGTCATCAGTAGAGAGGAAGAAAAGTTACAGCTGCCCATTAAGGTCCACCAAGAACTCTCACTTAAAGAGACAAACCCAATGATTTTTCACATTAGCAGAACTGTCAGAAAAAAAAATAATCTCAATTTATGCTTTTTATATGGAAATTAAAAATGAAAAGGAACCTTCATAGTCCTTTCTTTACTGCCACTTTTAAAGAAAGAATCTGGTGGTTTAGCTTAAAATAATCTTCAAGTTTCAAACTGGTTTTCTTCCTAGAAACTAGAATAACTTTGTATATTTATAGGAATTTTAAACTCTTTTGCATAGTATCTTGTATGATACTCCATTGAAAATTTCACAGAAGTGACAAAACTTTCCGTTATTCTGGAAAACCAGAAAGTGAACTTAAAAGGATATTACTTTATACCACTAATACATATTTTCCTACTGGGGTTCAAGGCTGCATTTAGAATTCCTCAAAGTAAGATGAAAAGTCTGTAATTCATTACCAAAATGTGTGCTTGCAGAAATCCTGAAGCAAGTTTGCTAGGTAAGTCTGAAGAAAGATCATTTTATCAGCTGCATAGGTTGAATATCAACATATCTTGTTAATCCTTTCAATTACATTACTCCTTAAAGGAATGTAAACTTTGGGCTTTTTGCCAAGATCAAAAGCAAAACGTAAACTGTAGCTTTTTGTTACTATTTAGTTTTTATGCAGTACACAGGCATCCTACAAAAATTAACTGGGACAGAACTCATGGAAGTCAAGTAGCTGAACATGATTTGCATGTATAGTATTATAAATTAGCTACAGTTTCTGAAGTAACCAGTTCTCATAACATAATGCAAGTTCTGCTTTGGGGTTTTTGATATCTTTTCAGTTCTGTTCTTAAATGCACCATTTCAATAAATGTTGCAAAACCCACAGCTGTTATGCAGTTAATTTCTGTTATCTAAAAAGTTTCACAGCACAGTCAGTTATGAGCATTCAGGAAACACTAACGGAAACGAACTGATTTCATTCATTCATCTCACTGCAAGCACCTAGCAAACTACTGCAGACAAAACTACCCCCAAAAATTACCTTTCTCATGATTAAGCAGTTTTCATATCTGTTGTGATATCAGTTCTTGAAATGGAACAAAGCATTGCTAAAGCAAGCACAACTATAAGTGAGACTAACCTGTAATAAATAATTTCTTAATACAGGATGCCAATTAAAATGACAGGCATTCTGTAAAACAGACTGTCAACCTTCATGTTTTTGCAGGATATAGCTCTAAACTTATTTTTATTTACTGACAGTTGCTTTTCAGAAAAATAAACAGTCACCTCAAATCCAACATTTAAGTATAAGTTTGCAAGAAAGGCTTAAATCATTCATTCTTAACACTTATATGAGAATGCAAGTGCTTTTATTTCACTGAAAACACGACAATTCCTTTTCACAATTAACATAACTGATACTCAGTTTATGAAGCACAGGTTTTCATTAGAGATGAATAAACGCAATTTCTTCCATAAAGAGACTAATTGTAACCATTTACAGTTGCCAATTTAAATAGTGTAAATGAATTGTTTACCAGAATACTTGTCTGGTAAGCCAATTCTACATCTTGAACAGTAGATATTGAACCTTCAAGAATTCCAAAGTCTTGAGCTCACTTTTAAAAGTACATTTCTATCTTGACCCTTGAACATATCACATAGAAATCCGCCACGCCAAAGTTCACTAAGCAAAGAGACAATGCAACTCAGTTTAATCAAGAACATGCCATATTTTTCGTATCTATTTCAATTACAAAAAGAGTAACTTTTTACAAGCTAGAGTGAGAAACTTTGGGAAAAAATAAATCACTAAGTTGTCATTCTTGCTTTATTTTTATTTGGCAATACAAGTATATGAACGGGCATCAGAAATATCTTTTAACATTGAAAAACTCTCTTGACAATAAGTGAAAGTGCAGGGTAAGTTCTAACAAGTACACATACTTTAGACAAAAAAGCTAACTAGAGGGAACAGTTTCTTTTGGCAAGTTTGATTCAGTTTGTCATCATATTTTCAGTTGGGGTAAACAGTGAAATTCTCTTAGAATGACAGATGCTCTTTAGCTGTTAACACATGCTATTGAAGACCATCACACACCTTTGGCTAACAAAGAACATACATAAAAGACAAGTAAAGAGTTTCACTACTCTTTTCTTACACACTAAGCTTTTAACATCACTTCTAAACCTGATGATTTACATACATACAGAGTTAGCACCTAAAGAAGTGAATATATTTTCTTGAGTTTCCTCCATTGTATCATTTTAGAGATCTTTGCGCAACCATTAAAGTTGAGACCAGAAGTCCTCATATACTTACATTTTGAAATTCAAGTAATAATGTTCTAATGAAGTAATCTGTCCTTGCTTGCTCAGCTTCCTAAACATGAGAAAACAGTAATGAATTGGAAAAAGGATCAATATGCAGCATATAGGATATAACTAAAAACATACTTTAAACTCAGATGTCTTTTTTTAATTTACCAGTTTATCTACAATTTTCTCAAAAGATGGGAAATCAAGACAATGATTTTAAAACAGCAGCAACTTAGTTTGCTATATGAGATACCTGCGAAAGATGCTACTTTTACTTAAAATAAAAATGTGGATTTTCAAACCAGTAAGTGTCTAACCTATTCCTGAAACCATCAATAAATCCTTGTAAGAGTGTTTCAAAGTACTTCTTTTGCTTTATTTCTCCATACATCTATTTAATTTACAGATTGCCTCCCACAGCCATGCTTCCATAATGCTTCTGCTGTATAACCTTCAGTCTCTTGTCACAGGACAGTGATATCTCCTTTCAATTTTTTTCCCTTCAATTATTTTCAATTAAGGGTGCATCTACATGGATCATTGTAATTATCTTGGTTGTGGCCAAAAAGCATAGCTTCTAACCTCCCAGAATTTTCAAATCTGCCTTTGGAACACTAAGGAAAGTTTATACTGTATACACCAAACAATATTACTGTACTTAAAACTCAGTAATAGCACAATTTGAAGATGCCTTAAAAAGCTTAGCATTACATCTTCACACAGTGAATTTAGGAGACTGCATATATGCTTTAATGTGTTCCTATCTTCTACAGGAAATTTACCACTTTCCATCAAGAAAACAATTGCAATACCTTGCAGCACAGCTAGCAGCGGCCAAGCCCATATACACCATTGTACCCAAAGGTAATACATTCTCTGCTACAGTTGAGTAGTCAGTTACAACATACACACAATCCCTTTTCACAAACATTTGCCAGGTATTTGACCATTGCTTTCTCGGTACAGGGAAGGAGGAAGAAGGAAAAAAACCAAAACAAAACAAAAAACACCCAAGCACCACACCAAAAACTTCCCCAAACAAACAAACAAGCCAATTTTAAAATCAATTTAAGGTAGAAATCTTTACAGACTAAAATTTCTAAGTATATGCCTTCCTGACAAGATGAACTTGAAGTGTACTTAATTCTTGCTGGACTATTTCAAAGTAGGTTAAACAACAACTCAATAAACTGGCATGCTAGCTTTTTCTGAACATCTTAAAGCACTTTAAGCTAGAAAATAGCAGCAATTCCTGTCCAAACCCAAGTAGCTTTGAGTTAAGGAGAAGAAAAAACAGTTTTAAGATCCATTTCGAGTGGATCAATTCCACAGTTTTAAGGTGAACAGCTACAGCCAATCATGAACTCCAGTGTGAAAAGTTCACACTAAGATCATCTATACTGATGACAGTTATATTAAACACTTTAATGCCAGTTTTCATTCCTATCATAATTGTAACCAATAGAATATAATAGCACCTGATTAAACTAGCAGATGCAAGATTAAAAATAAAGACACAAGGAAGTGTTTTCCTCCAACAACACAATGATATGAATGTCAGAAAAAATAAGTGACAAAAAACAAAACCCAAACCAAAAGTCTGTCAAATTCATCATTCACTGCATTATGAAAATATTGATAATCCAGGGGCAACACCCAATTGAGGAAGTCCTGCTAGTCCATCGCTAGAAGCTGGCTACACAAGTACAAGGAGAAGGATCATCCTATACGTGGGTTATTTTCTATTCTCTTCCCTTAAGGAATTAGACTGCCACTGAACGCAACATGATAGGCTGGATGGTCCTTGGCATCATCTAGAAGTGAAGGCCTGATGATGCAACCACAACTTCAAGAGCTAGAAGTTGGACAAACAGGCCACAAATGTGTTTAAAACAGGAAGGAATAAATATACATAAACAGGTGTTTACAAAGGCAGCCAGATACTATCCCACACCCAAGGAATGCTGATCATATTGGTTTTGATCCCGCACACCATATCCTCATCCACACCCTGAAAACAAGGAAGTATTTTCAAATAAACCTGTATCTGTTACCAACAGAAACAAGTTTTAAAAAAAAAAAAAAAAAAAAAAAAAGTAGTTTAGTTTCTGTTTTGATAGAATCATAGAATGTTTTGGGTTAGAAGGGAGCTTAAAGATCATCTAGTTCCAACCCCCCTGCCATGGGCAGGGACACCCTCCAGAAGACCAGGTTGCGCAAAGCCCCATCAAACCTAGCCTTTTCTTTATTCATGCTAATTAACTTTATGTAACTTAAAGAAAATGACCTATTGCAGTATTACTTTAATTTCTCATGCACATCCAGAACACATAAGTCATAATGGAGAGAAACAACTGCATGAATATTGTTTGATTTCTTGAGTACAGTACAGACATTCAAAACTACATCATGTAAAGCTAAAGAAATGATATGTAAAAAGATACAAGACCAAGGCAGACAGGTTTCCTACTTAAAAATAAAAAAAAAAATCATGGAGGATTCAAAAAACCACACAGCTTATATAGACACGTTGTTTTCCATTGCATTCCTTCCAGAGTCTTTGTGTAAAATTTGGTACAGAACAATTAAAAAAAGCATTTGTTTTGTAATACAAACTGTTTCATGAACAGTTATTTTAAGTTACAAAAGCATTAAATCCTTCAAAACCAATTTATAAAGCTTTATGCTTACACAAGAAACACGAAATGGTCCAAAAGTTACAGCTGCTTCTCCATACAGAGGCCAGTAACGTTCACATTTTTTCTGTTAAAGCAAAGAATCATAATTTAATTCATGTGTAGTACTGACAGATGATGATTAACAGAAGCAGAGCAGACAAAATGATAATCTCTAATGCCTTATTCTCTGTCTTATCTGGTGCTTTTCCTTAACATCTGCCTACTGGTGCCTTGCTGGACTTCTTTTAAGATAGTAAAATGTCTTTTCTTTTGGTATCCAAAAGAAAAACAAATGCAAAATCCCAGATGACCAATAAATATAGCCAAAAGACACTTTGTAAATTAGGATGTGAGCTTCACGACTGCCTACATATGCGCACACATCATACAGAGGCATGTGATGAGAGCTCATTTAGTTTTTGTGAAAGTGGAGTTCACAATTATGGAGCACTTTTTTTCTTTTTTTTTTTTTTTTTTCTTTCTCAAGTCATAAGAATATAGCAGAGAGGTATTATGTATTAATTGACAGAAAATTCTGAAGGTTTCAGGATTTTGATAGTTGGCCTACATCCCACAAAGAGACGGATTTTTTACATAGTGACATGACCAGAAACAGACCATTGGTACAGTTCTGTATACAAATATGTATATTCCACCCAGATGACTCTTAAATAATAATGTAACACTATAAACAAAGAAAAGCAATCACATTCACAAATATAAGGATACATGTTCTCATTCAGTCTGGCCGATTGTTTTTACAGTTATGGATTTGGCATATGATGCTTTGCTGGTACTGGCATATTGCCCCTCATGGGCAATGCTTATTCACTTTTGTATTTCGTATACATACCCTTCCCATTTCAAATTCTCGACAGGCCATAACAATGATCTGAAAATAAAAAAGGTGTTTGGAGTTAGCTAGTTTTAGATCAAATAAATTCACCAACACTTTACTGCTTGCTTCCATCTGGGCAGACATTGATACTCCTTAATTGGTTACTACTAATTAATACTCTTCTCCTACTGGCAGATGCATGCTCTTTTAATTCTAAAATAGTACCCAAGTTTTATCCTGCACAAAATCTACAACACTAACACAACATTTTAAGGCTACTTAATCTGAATTCACTGTAATCCTGTAAAAATACCTTATTTATTTATTCAGCCTGACTGTAAAGTCTAAACTTAATCATAAAAATATAGAACAATTTGCCAACTGGAAGAAACATAGCTATATTTGCTTAAAATGACATAGATTGCTTAAAAGAGGTGCAAAAATTTATTTAAAAAACAAGAATCAGATTTCTTAGGTGAAGCTATTTCAGATACATTAATGTGAGTAGCACAATAAAAATGCACCAACAGGTAAGCTATTCGTTACAATAAGTAACCATGATTTAAGTGTCTGATAAAACAAAAAAGTATTTTCAAAAATAATTTGTTGAACATAACTTTTAAGTACTGTTAAAATTGGGTAACTCCTGACAATAGCCACTTAAACAGATGTAGAATATGTAAACCAATAAGTAACCAAAAATTAGCATAAATATGAAGGTAGGCTTTTATTTTTTTTGTTTCACATGCTGCTTCTGCATCTGATTTTGTCAGTTGTAAGGTCTCCTACAGAACAGATGTAACCAAGCACCAACCTATTCATAAATATGCATGATTTCATATTGATTCAATAAAACTATTACTTTGAATTTTCATTATGAAATTGAATAAATAATATTAATGAATGCTATTTAAACTACTAAAACAAGATTTGAGAAGTAAATGGACTAAATCACTGTCAGTATTTTTAATAAAATATCCAGCTCAGGCAAAAGATAAAGAATCACTGTGCCATGAAATAAGGTAATACCAAATTTTGGTTTTTAAGTAGGTACTTACGGCAACATTGTATTCCCATATCATCCTCCAGAAGTCTATTACTGTATTCGCTAATGGTCCCTGGGTAGCAACGTATGCTTTTGGCCCATGTACTCCCTAGGATTGCACAAATTAACCATTAATAAAGAAAACGTATCTGCACTGAATAAAAAAAGCTTTAGGTTATAATCATGTAAAGTTAGAATATCTTTTTTTTTTAATAAATATGAAATATGAGTCCCATTTACATTAGTGGGATTTTTGCTGGTGTTTTCAAGGGGAGGGCGAGTTTATAACAGCTACTGTGCAGCCAGAAATGTAACAGAAAACATTAAGTTTCTGTATGATCAGATTCTGAGGATTCTCTTTAAGTCTGCATTTTCTTTATTACTCAAACATTTAATGATGAAAATTTGAAAGTCTTTCTCCTAAAATTGTTCAAGGGGATGCTTTTTAAATTTCCCCCTCCCAGTAATACCACATTTCAAAAATCCAAAATTTTAAAAATTGTTTTACATCAAGCTTGAAGACATTTACATTCAGCTTTTCAAGCTAAACATTCAAGAAGTGAGATTTATATGAACGCCTGTATCTGAATAAACATTACTACACAGAAGCAGCATCAGAATAAGGCTACAAGGAAAACCCAAGATATTCACACTCTGAAACAAAAGTGTAACAGGTTTTTTGCAAATTCTGACTTCTCTTTAAGACTGTTAGATATAGTTCCATTGCCACACTTCTGCCATGAATAGCAAGAAGTGCATATTAACATTTGTCAAACACCTCATTATCCCTAAAAACAGTCTCTCCAAATCTGGTAATTTTAACAGTATCACCTGTTAAAACAATCATATCTGAATTTTCCTACGGTATAAAGTTCCAATTTGGTTGCCTGTCACTTAAAAGTGAAGTATTTTATATTATACCACATTGAAGAGTAATATTAAAAATTTAAAAATTGCTTTATCAATGGCATCATGTTTGCAAATTTATTCAAGCCCCACTAAAACAAAATCTTGCCTCACATCTTTAAATTCTTATCTCAGATTATAATATTAAAACTGCACTGATAGGAAATAAAAGCCTTAAAAGAATTTAAGAACTTTTAAAGAGTAATACATACCTTAATAAAGTTTGCATTGATGTAGTCTGAATCTTGTGGGGGAGTTTTTAAGGTCAGTTTAACCCGGCTATGATCAACTAAAAGAAGAATTTAAATATTTTTTTTTAAACAATAATTACAACACATGTAAATCAATATGTAACAATAAATACAATATACATTGTACATATAATATGTATAGAAGAAATTAAACATTAAAGAACGTTTCCCAAAGATAAGTCACACAAGCAAGTCAGTCGATTTAATTTATGGGTCCACCAACTCAGGTAGGGATAAGCAGGGAAGCTTCTACTGCTTTGTGGTTCTGATGCTTGAGTTTACAGAGTAGCAACTACTAGAATTCCAAGAGCGATTCATTACAGAGAGGCAAAATTCAATTGATCAGAAGTAATCAAAATTGTAGTGACACAAGATTAACATAGATCATGATGGTCAGAATTAAAGGCACATTTACTGTGTCCATTTACAGAAAGCAGAAAGAATAAAACACCAGTGCAGAGTTAAAGCAGTCGGAAGGTCTTGAAGTCTCTGCCAAGGACGAGTCCATCAAGTATTACAACATGAAATACGCACTGAGGTTTATTGCTCAGGCACAGACTAACCTCTATCCCCCAAACACTGGGTGAAGCACTTTGCTGGGGCACTTCTAAACTAGAAGCAGCAGACTCCTTCATTTTGGGGTTTCTGACATTTTGAGTTTCTGCCTCAATCATTACTGTTTCAGAGAAAGCCTCTTATAAAAACAGCAGATCTTTGGAGACCAAAAACCTCAGTAGTCTTAAAAATAGCTTTATTAGTTGTTGATGGAATAAACTAAGCATCTTGGAATTCTTTTTGGCATTGAAAAAAAAATCAAATGCATCTTTAATACAGGGACAACTTGATGATTCTTACTAAGAAGGATGGTGGGTGGTTGGCCAGTCCTCCTTCCAGCTCCTGTTGATACCAACACTTCCTACCTAGCATGTAAAAATCATTCAAACTATCTCTGCAATAAAGGTTGATGTAGTTAATTTAGTATTATGATAAATTGGAAATCCAGATTAAAAAAAAAAATCTTCACACTGGGGAACAGAAGTATCTGCAGGAACAGCATCTGATCGCGCAATTTCTGTTACTTTCTGCTCCCAGGGTCAATTCTTCAACCACAGAACAGCTGCTAAAACTTTTATTTATTAGAGCTAAATCCAAGAGGGGAAAAAAATAATAAAAGAACAAGTCTATTAAAAAGAGGAAATATAGTTGCTTTGGGTTTTTTTTGTCAAAACATTACTGGTAATAAAAGAGGGCACGATGCCCACAAGAAGTACATGCTAGGAGTTATTTCTGTACAGTAAGCTCTTCCAAAAAGCTTCCAGGATACTTGCTTTCAAGATGGTGAAATTTTCTGCCAGTGTCCTGATAACATGCAAAAAATGTTTGCATTACCATATAATGCTTCCTAAAAAAGCACAAGTGTAGATTACAAGACATTTAGATCACAGATATAAAGACAACGCACTCTCACATAAAGACCTAGAGAAACCCTTAAAACATATTACACTGTATTACACTCATATACATGATGTAAAAGCAAGAACAGTCTATAACATGCAATGGTTAATGAATACTAAAAATTGCTTTTAAATGGTGGATCAGACTAATTAAAGTGGTAGGCTACTGAAGGCTCCTATCTTCCCAGCAGAGTAGATCCAAAATTCTAGAGCAGTTTCCAAATGTCAACATTTCCAGTCTGCCACTATCTGCCACCAGCCAAATTCCAGCTTCAGAGCAAAGTGAATGTGCTTGGACATTTATATATAGCTTAAAGAGTCAGTTCACAATTACTAATTGGTGTCTTCAGGTAACCAGTGAACACCATGTTTCATTTAACTATCATTTAGGATAGCTTAGTAAGCTGTAACGTGAACATGCACACATCTTTTATTCTGAAGCCAGTCCTGAGTTAGTATTGAGGTACTGATCTCTCTAGTAGCAGTAACAATTTCTGATAAATATAGCACTAATCTCCAATTAAGTTACATTTGTAAGTTCTTTTCTGAATTTATAAAAGACAGGCAAAGTATCATCCCCCTTCCTCCTCCAAAACATCTCATGGCTTTCACTTCTGTCAAGCTGGTCTCCCATGGCTTTATTGCTGGAACCTTTGGATATTTGAAGATATTCTCGCTTTAACTGAAAATATACCTTCAATTTTGCTCAACGTCAGCTTTGAGGTTTGCTCGTTTTCCCCACTGTTATCTGTGTACCCTTTCAGATCGCCATGACTCAGGTTTTATTTTTATGTAGAGGAAAGAAAAGCACATCTACCACTCTAGTTGCAGCCATTCACTACTGTAGTGGCTATTAAGTGTCTCATCAGTTCAGTCTAGGTGCTACATTGTTTATGATCTACCAAAATGCCAGCTCAGAAGAAAGAGTGTACAACTCTTAATAATAAGACAACAATAACAACTTCCTTCTCTTTTTCTCTCCATCCATTAAACGTGTTTCCTCCCAACTAAAAAAAAAAATCAAAACAAACAAACACCCCAATGATATTAAAATATTTTGCTGCAGTTGAGCTTAGTACCATACTACTCTTCACAGGTAATGTATGTTACACATACACCCTTCAGCAAAATTTGAATACATGTGCCTTTCCTTCTCAGTGCAGCAGCAAGCACTATGCCCACCTTGTTAAACAATCTAGGGCCTGTGGCTTTTGGGCAAAGTTTGCTGCTGGAAGTATTGCTCCAAGCACTGATAAACAGTAAAAATTCCAGCACTAGAAAAACAGAGCGCACAGGTACAGAACAATCTGAAACACACTGGATTCACTGGAGTTTCAATTTCAAAATATGTTTCTGTAATAAAGCTAATGATGCTTAAGACCATTTTCAACTTCAAATTGGTTATAAATCTCCTAACACTTCTGAGGAGGCTAAGCAGAGTAAAATGTATCTGTTGTTAATCATCTGGGATATGAAAAATAGCATTAGTCAGGAGACTATCCTTTAATCTCACTGTTGGCTGTTCATATTGAGAAGCACAGTAGGAGCTGCTGAAATACATGGCCTCATGAGCTACACAAAGTGAGCTTGTAACAGGCAATCTTGTCATTACAGACCACTGATCAGTTATATCCACACCTTGGTGGTTTTAAAATTTAAATTCTGCTCTGACTCTTGTTTTCTGTGTTTGTACAAGAAACTGAATTTCATTTGGGCTCTAGCAAAATACAAACCAAAGATAATCCAGCACTGGAAGTTCTCTGACACCATTTGCAGTATAGAAACAAGCAAAAAAGATTTTACTGCAAACCACAACACCAGGTTCCTTAAAACTCTTTAAAGTTTCATATAGTGTTTATGCTGACATTTGTTTGTTTTCTACCATGAATAACATGTTCCTAAGGAAAAAATACAGTTAAGCACCTAGTAAAGCTCTAGATTATTCTGAGCTAAAATGAAAATGTCAGCTTGATATGGCTTGAGACCTAGCACACATTTTATCTTTAAGTGATAGTTCTCCCAATGAAATATACAAATGTTCACTTACTTTGCTTTCCAAGTTAAAAATCAAAATTTTATCAAAGTTATCTTTCAGCAAATTATCTCCAATTTTGCCTTTCAGTAATAACTAAACAGTAAAATTCAAAATACATAAAAAACCAAGTACTTTTCTTTGGCTTCTTTTAACACATAAATCAGACTTACATGGCAATATATCCTTGTATCTATTCTTTTTAACATTTTCTTCTTTTTCTCCAGTAGCTGTTGGGTAGATCTTCTCTGTTCTGTATTTTGTTGATAATCTTCTTAACCTCTGAAATAAAACGTTTATGTTAGATTTTCAAGTCTCAAGATAGCAGAAACATCACTAGGTATTAGCTTCATTGATCGTAAAATCATAGAATCATTTTGGTTGGAAAAGACCTTTAAGATCATCAAGTCCGGCCATTAACATAGCACTGCCAAGTCCCACTAAACCATGTCCCTAAGCACCACATCTACACGTCTTTTAAACACCTCCAGGGATGGTGACTCCACCACTTCCCTGGGCAGCCTGTTTCAATGATTGACAATCCTTTCAGTGAAGAAATTTTTCCTAATACCCAATCTAAACCTCCCCGGGCACAACTTGAGGCCATTTCCACTTGTCCTATCGCTTGTTACTTGGGAGAAGAGACCAACCCCCACCTGGCTACAACCTCCTTTCAGGTAGCTGTAGAGAGCGATCAGGTCTCCCCTGAGCCTCCTTTTCTCTAGGCTAAACAACCCCAGTTCCCTCAGCCGCTCCTCATAAGACTTGTGCTCTAGATCCTTCACCAGCTTCGTTGCCCTTCTCTGGACACGCTCCAGCACCTCAATGTCTGTCTTTTAGTGAGGGGCCCAAAACTGAACACAGTACTCAAGATGCAGCCTCACCAGTGCTGAGTACAAGGGGACGATCACCTCCCCAGTCCTGCTGGCCACACTAGGTCTGATACAAGCCAGGATGCTGTTGGCCTTCTTGGCCACCTGGGCACGCTGTTGGCTCATATTCAGCCAGCTGTTGATCAACACCTTTGTGCCCTTTTCAGCCAGGTAGCTTTCCAGCCACTCTTCCCCAAGCCTGTAGTGTTGCCTGGGGTTGTTGTGACCCAAGTGCAGGACCCAACACTGAGCCTTGTTGAACCTCATACAGTCGGCCTTGGCCCATCAGTCCAGCCTATCCAGATCCCTCTTCCTACCCTCAACCAGATCAACACTCCTGCCCAACTATAATTATTATTATTTTTGAGTAATCTACTAACAACTCAAAAACCCCCTCCTTTTACAATATTCACTACGATGAAGTTTAAAAATCTAGTTATCCAGTACTTTTAGCTCATCAGCCGTTTACACTCAAGTTGAAAACAGTTCTACACATCATGAGACATGGAACTTTGGAAAAGCCACTATAGCACCACTATGGAATACAGGTATATTTTCTTTAGGAAATACACTGCCCTGTTAGGGCCATTTAGGAAATGCACTGCATTAATACCACCTGTGAGAAACAGAAAAATCTGTTATTGCTCAGAATACCTGGAGGAAGAGCACAGAGCAGGCTGGCACAGGAACAGCTGGTAGCAGCTGGCACTTTGCTCTGAAACACAGAGCTTGCAACACACTGACAACTGAACAGAAAGCAAAATCCCACTTCTAACAGGCATCAACTCCTAACACCCAACTCCTGTTGAGTTTCAAGCTCACCCAGAGAAAGAAGGTCCATGCCTCTCAGGAACAAGGTATTCACAATTAAAATGAGTGACAGGAGGTCTGCTGTATTCACAGCAATGTCATTTTTCTCGCTCCATTTATTTCAAATCCTAGAAACTTGAAAAATTCAAAACCTCTAATAACAAAATCCAGCCCATGCCTTCCAGCAACCTAGGAAATAACCAGAGCAATACAGCTTTTATCATCCCACTCAAATTAGGCTTTTGCAACCTTAAAACTGTTGAGGGGGAAAAAAAAAAAAAGAGTATAAATTCTCTTTGGGGAAAAAAAACCAAAACAAAAACCAAACAAAACCAAGAGGAGCTAGCAGTGCTTGTTATTTTAGATTGTGTAAACATCCAGATTTAAGAAGGAACCTGAAGAACAACTCAGGCTTTCAGCTAAAGCTAGGTGGGGTTGCAAAACCAGCCATTCTGTCAACACTGACATGGTGGTGGTATATAAGGTGATCAGAAGAAAAACAGAGAACATAGCTTCAAAGAAGTTTAGTATTTCCGTTAAGTGGTATTCTGGGCAGGTGGAAGGGTAGAGGTTGTTCATGTTCTCCTCCCTCCTCCTTTCATGCTTGATTATCATCCTTGAAGACCCAAAATGTTCATAGCTTGCTTTTTGTCGGGGAAGGGGGAGAATGGGGGAGGTTGTTTACTAGTTAAAAATATCAATCTTTATCACTGACTACACAACAATATACAGGCAGAAGGACATCATAAATAAGATTATTTGGAAAGCCAGTTTTCTTAATTCTTCTAAAACTACTAAAATGCTTGGAAGACTCACTGCACACTTCAATTTTTTTTTTAAAAAAAGGAAAAACGAATTGGCAATTCAAGTCCGCCAAGAATTCTTCCAGTAAAAAAAGGAAAAGAAAACAGACAAAAAAAATTTAGCATTTCTGCTACATACAGAAAAACACTTTCAAAAATTTGTCTGGATATAGTGAAAAACGGGCAAATTTTATATGCAAATTTAGATAAAAGTTTGCATTAATTTAGTTGAAAAATATGCATCTAATAATCTATAAAAGTGGCATTTACAGAGCAAAAGCAATGGCAAGGTAAAATAGCAAATCAAGAAGTACTAGTTTTCAGACATGGTTTTTCTCTTCTCTGAGGACTTTACCAGAGATTAAATCACTGAACACTAAAGAGAGTAATAGAACTACCACATAGGAGGTTTTCTTCTTAAAGCGCATTGCTCTCTAAAAACTCACAATTTAGTTGAAGAAGAAAAAACAGTAAATATTTGGAGGTGGGACAGTAAGTCTCGAACCACACAGTGATTGAAGTGCTAAATATACTGTCCCAAAAACATCGCTACAACGAAGAATCAGAAGATTCAATTCTTGAAGAGACATGTAAACAGTTACAGGAAGCTTCCATTCAGACTACACCATCTTTGCAACACTAAAAACAAATTCACAACATAACCTGTATACACAGCAGGCAGAGAAACCCGATTTGTAACATGGTACAGACATAAAGAATACCACTGCACACGGGAGACATACTGTCCTACATAACACTGCCCTTACTTGTGTCAAAATAAAAAATACTGCCTGTGCTAAGCCTGGACACAACCAGGAATCTAGAAATAGCAAAATAAATACACATAATTTAGCTATATCAGCTAAGAATTGCAAGACTGAGAAATAGTTTGAAATAGGCTATAAGCCTCTAAGTCGGGGGGGGGGGGGGGGGGGGGGAGTGACGACACACACGACTAAGAGAAACAATTATATTTTCCAAGTACAGACAGTAATATGATTCTGTATATTCTTCCACGTCTCATCTTGGTTGTAAGTTTTTGAGAGGTTTTTTCCCCCATCTTACTGATCTTTAGGGATAAATGCCATGACTCTGCTTAGAAAAAGTAACAGAAAGAAGTTAGAGAAAAAATGACTAAAATCCATGAGTAGAAGCAGAAGTTATTTTGCATGCACTTGAGGAAGCGATACAGGAAAAAAGTTAGGTATCAAAAAGCACCCTAAGATGATGATCCTTTTAGCTTTAGCCTATTTTAAAGGCATGCAAGAAAAAAAACCCCAAAACCCCCACACTTTCACAGGTACAACTAGGACCTCTCATAAGCCAAAAAGGCTAGAGTGACTAGTACCGACATTCATTTTCGAGAAAGTGATGCTATGAGAATTCAGCATAGCCTTCTCCCCTGCATGATTCAATAGCTGTACAATCTGCTAAGCAGACTGGAAAGAAGGATTAGCATAGCCCAGCTCCAAGGCAAAGACTGGAAATGAAATACAGGTTGACTTTAACACACATCTGCTCCTCAAATACTTTAGGATCCATGTTTTTTTTAATGCATGTTTATCAGCTGTGCTGTGACGTGGGTAATAGAAGACAAGTACAGTCCTGAGAGCAATCCAAGAGTAATGATTTGCAATAGTATTTGCTACATTGAATAGTATCTACTTCATGCTTTGGAAGAGAAAAACTTGACTAAAGAGTAAGGAAAGAATTCTAAAAACTGAGCTTTGAACAAACTACAACAGGAATGAAAGAGTGCCAAACTCGGCAGAAGATTTCACGCAACAGAAAATTTCTGCAGAAAGCTACTGCAATGTGCACACACAGCCTGCTGTAGGATGCAAGAGATTCAGTGCTTCCTAGGTTACAGCCTAGAGCGACCGGGAGGAGGAGAATGTACTCAATAGCAGAACAGGGGTAATGACAGGGCAGAAGAAGAAAGAATTTTGTTCAGACTATGGCAAGTTGATGACAAGATAGCCAGTAAGATCTGTCACAGTCCAGTTTCATGCTAATTCATAATAAACAACTATCTACAGCACAAAGCAGCACTCATTTGGGTTAAGTCAGTAAACGGCCAAATGGCTTCCCAGAAGATACTCGGATGCCAACAGCAGGGACACGAGAGACAGCCTGCTGCCTCCGCAGATAACAGTGGACGCTTCCATGACACTTGCATATTCACTGGAACTGCTATTCTGGTACCACAAAAATCTTCATTTATATATTCTTTTAACAACAAAATGGTCAAAAAGTAAGTGTATATTCATGATTCATCATACTTAAAGAACTACATTCATAAGGCCTTAAGTTCCATTCTTATTAGAAAAGCTCAAGTTTAATTCTGCTTATTCACTGCGTGACAGAAGTGGTTTGTGGGATGGTGACAAACACTTACCACATGTGATGGTGGGGGATGAACCTCTGAAACAATTTGAGTTTCAGAAACGTACTTCCAGCTTCCACAGTGGTTTTAAAGTCTGTACTACAAATCTACTGCAGTGTTTTCACAAAAAGACAAACCAGCTTTTCAAACCCAACTTGTTCAATCCTACCATATTAAGAACAACTTAGTCCAGTCAGTTCAGAAAACGCATATCTCTGACTTTTGCAGTCAAACTATTTCATCTATTTAACACTTCAAAAAGCCTGTAAAGACACATTGCTTAATACCATATAAATGTTGTTTGTGGATTAAAGAAAATATTTATACTGCCCATTGAGATTGAAGAACTTGCTTTAAAAGCTTGAACCTTATTTAAGATACAAAAGTTCTTGTAACTCCTTTCTGGGCTTTTTTTCAAGGAAAGCTGCACCCACAGTTCATTTGCTATGCAACAACAGGCAACAGCAACAGGCTTAGGAAGCAAAGCTACACAAACAGCTATGGCAGCAGAGTCATGAGATAACACCAAAACCACAACAATATATTTTAGAATCATAGAATGATTCTATATTTTGTTTTGCAAAAAATTGCTTAAGTGTATTAAGACATACTCAAAGAACTGAAAACTAAAGAAAAGCTTCCATAAAAGCTACCTTAAAAATTAATGCATAAAAAGATACTGGGAAACACTTAAAAAAAAAAAAAAAAGTGTTAATGCACGCATTTTGTAAGACAGCTAGTTTTATCATTAGCTTGACATTGCATTGTTCTTATTAGCAGCAGGGGAAGAAAAACACATGAATTATGTTCAACTGCACTCTCATACTAATAATTTAGATAAACATTACTAGGGCAGAATAAATTTCCAAGTACTTTTATACAGTGAGAAATATGTACCTGTAAGGAGCAAACTGAACCAAACTACTACAAAAATGTCAAAATAACTATCTTCTGGTTACCTATGGTCAGATTACACAGGTTTCAGATCCTATACCAATACCATGAACGCAAAGATGTCTTTGTCAAAAGAAAGTTCAAGTGCAGACTCAGATCACTGCTCAAATGAGGCTCTGGCTTTCTAAAACTGCTTTGGTTCCAGAAGTATTTTAGCTTGAAGTCCCTGCAAATCCAACTGGAGTTTCCCCGATACTGCTTTCTTACCACTGAGGACTCTGGGAAACACCAAGACAAACTGATGCTAATAAACTTGGCTGGAGGATGGACTATTCTGTGTTAAGGTTGCTTCTGCAGCATGGGGTTGCAATAGCAAGGAATAAACACACACAGTGCGCTGGGTTTCCTTTAGTCTCTCTGCCAGAACAAGAGCTGCATGGGGATAGTGGGGCACAGCACAGCTTAGCCCAAAGTTTCTGGGAAAGTCAGGTCCAGTTGGGCTGAATCAACACTGAACTGTCCCAAATGGCATATCACTGGTCACCTCATTCCCCTGTTAAGTAGCACAAACAATGCAGAGTTTAATATAATTTCAGGTATTATACTTGCACTGAAGTCTCCCAACTATCTCTGCAGTTTCATGAAAACATGAAAAGACCTACATGCAAGATAATGTCCAAAGAGCCTAAGCTGACAATTAAATTTAGCTATTACACTAATACTTAGTACGTAGATATGAAATTACAGATAAAACTAATTTTTGAGAGCATTCCTCTCACCACTTTGCCTTAGGAGTATTTGAAAAACAGCATACAATTGTGACACGTCAATCTTTCTCCAGTTATTCCTGTCAGCTTTCAAACAACAATTATTTTTAAAATAAACACTAGCCAAGCATAAACAATGAAAAGAAAAGCTTCATCGTATCTCAACATTCGCAGACGGCTTTGGCTGCAAGGAACAGTCTAGCAGATTGCATTTAACCTATTTCTTTGAAATAAAGACCTGAAAGGAGATTGCAGGCTGAACTGATAGAAACAATGAGATACAATACAGAGGAATTTTCACTACCTTAGCATTCTCTTGTAGCAACACCTACTAACTCTTGAGCTCTAGGTGCTCGAAGGGAATCTCTCTCAAGTGATTAATAGACGAGCCTGATAATTACAGTCCCTTGGGAGTTCTGTCTTCTCTGTTTCATAGCAGGACAATGACGGGTCTAAAACCCCCGCTGTGTTCAAGGAAGCTTGTGTGAACTACATAAAAGAAAGATCCCTCCAAAATTACCCAGGGAAATGAGAACAGCATCATTTCAGTATTAGATGGTATAGTGTATTCTATAACATCTTAACTCTGTTTGGTATTTTCTCAGGGAAGAGGGGAATTCATGTTATTGCATTATTTCAAGATTTATGTCCAATAAAGAAGCATCAGTCGATGAAGACAATGCTGGTAGGTCTTCACATGGAGAAGGCCAAATGACAGTACTGAAAGAAGCCAGTTAAGGAGTACATCCTACTTTCTTCAATATCATGTAAAAACTGAGAACAGGTAAAGATTTGCAAGAATTACATACTGCCAGAGTAAGAACAATGTTTGCCATCTTTCCAAACCTATATTTTCCCTAACAAAAATGTTAGGACCAGGCATGTTTCCCACACTGCTAATACCTAAAGGATAGCTTTACACAGACATATTATCAAAACGTGGGCCGACTGCTTCAAAAGTCTCCTTTTCTCTACCTCATTTCTCAAACTATTTTTATACTATCTGCAGATTAATCCCAGCCTAAACTAGCAGTACTGTCAATTACAGTTGCAGTTAATTTATGTTCAGCATAATAATTAGGCATCACACCTATTGCCAGTAATGGACTGATTTTACAATGATGGAGAAGACTAAAGAGATCTGTGGTCTGTTCATGAGCAAATAAATAGGCAAAGCAGAACATTAAATTACCAAAGCATATTCAAGTTTTAGTTAATAAGTTACTAATGTCTATTCTAACACGTTTTAGAAAACTCTGCAGCATACTCATTACACAAGCAAGAACTGTGATTATAACTATCTCTGAACCATACTGTTTCCTCAGCACACTCAATTTATTGCAAAGACTACCATGAACACATTACATGAAGTGAAAACGTGCAGGACAACACAGCAGTGACAAATATAGGCTAGGAGTGAAAAATATGAAAATTTCTATTAGTCTGAAACCACGTGATAAGAAAATAGACTGCTTTCGGTTGAAGGCTGGGAAGCATGTATTGATGCAAAAACAGAAAAGGCATTTAAAATTAGCACGCACTACAAATAACAAGCTGCTTAACATGTTAAAGAAATTCAGGAACAATTCTTAATAATTCAAAACAGAAATAAGCCTGAGATTTTTTGCAACAGACCACAAGATGATTGTCAGACCTAACAATATAAACACAAACAGCATAAGGAAGCAAAGCACTTAAAGAAACACACAAGGAAACAAAAGTCATAATCAGGGAACCCTTCTGCTTAAAAGTGTGACTTCCAATTTACTAGATTCACTATTTTCCTCTTATTCCTAGATTTCAGTGGTTTTGTGCATGCTGACAGTACAAGTATATTAAAAAACCATGGCATGTAATCTTCAATTTCCTTTTAAATCTTTCTTTGAACATATACAGCTCTTGGTCATCTTACCTTGCTATGTAATTAAAAGGGAAGATGATCCTAAAGAAAGCTATGGTGAATAATTTTTAAGAGAATGTTTTTACAACGCTCTAGTTGAGAAAATGTTTCAATTGAATCAATCAACATAACTGCAAAAAATCCAACAGCTTGTTACTGAAGAAAACTGCTACTAAAACCAGTAAAAAAGCCTCAGTTAGCTGTAGCCTATAATATATGCTATCTTCATATTTAAGCCTTCTATACCAAGCTCCTCACTGAATCATTTTTCACAAGTAGTTGAACTTTCAAGTCAAGATGGTAACTAAAGGCTTGAATTGTCCTTCATACGATTCTCTGCAATGTTTCAAGACAGCTAACACCAGTCATTTTAGGGCAAATAAATGATGATTGTTTCCTATGCGAAAAAGAATTGCTAATATCTAAAAATTTTTAAACTAAAAATTTTTTTTGCAGGAGAACTATGCATGCCAATCTAGTGAATACAAAACATCTTGAAATAAGGAAGCAAAGGACAGTTTTCCCCACCTCCAAACCTTTTTGTCACAACACTGTGGATATCAAGTCTATTAGTAGTTCTTGTACAATTTCACTGCCAGCATGTCACCAATTTTGCCAATTTCTTCAAGAAACTGATGAATGCATATTTACGCCTCATTTAGGTTAAGCCTGCATTCAGGTCAGAGTCAGTAATTTAAGATCTTATCATACAATGGCAAAAAGAATTGTCAAACTCAGTCCAGTTTTCATTACAGGCCTATTTCCTTTGTAGCAGGAAACTGCTGTACCATTGCACAAGGGTACAAAGATGCATAAACCTGCCACCTTCAGCAGCTTCTGAGAGAATATGGTTTAGGCACACTAGAGGGACAACAGGAAAGGTGATGTATTGTAGCTGTTCTCAGAGATGTCGGCTATACATGCAATCAATGCAGGCATTTACAGCGTAAGCAAAACAAGCCTGAGTATGTCACCCTAGACCATGACAGCCTTCAGAATCCCTGGGGGAATTCAGCAACAAGAGGTCAGTTGGGAGTGTGCACAAACACCTTGAATCCAGAGTGTCTTGCTAAAAGACATCCAAAGGCAAGGGGCATCCAAAAACCAAGGGGAAGATTGCTCAGTCTTGTTACGCTCACAATGATTTGAGCTGCTCAGTAAGACAGTAACCAGAAGTGGAATCACTGATATTAAGCAGAGATTTAGCTTTACACGAAAAGATGTGTTTAAATGGCCACCCCATCTCTAATCTTGGTCAGCAAAAGCAAGCAGAAGTAAATTTGCAACACCAATGCTGCCATAGCAGAGCTCTCCCAAAAAGCCCTGCCAGGAGCAAGTCTCAGAGCAAGTATGAGACAGGTCAGATGAACTTTCCACTCCAATGCTGGAGGTAGGTTTTGTTTATTTTAAAACCAGAAACTGGTTACAGGTGCAGGTAAAATTCCTCTCAAGAGCCACCCTTTGAATTATCCAGGAGAGGTGACCACACTACAATCCACTATCTAGACAGACTAGCTCTGAAGCCAAACTTCAATTTTGACATCCTGGATGTGATACTAACAGCGCAACATCCGAATTGAGTGAACACTTTTACAGAGTGTGCCCTTCCCCTGAAATAGAGGTGAAAGTAAGTACTTGTCCTACCTCCTTTACACCAGATTTAAAGTTTCTCAGGGAAATCAAAACCCAACAGCTATGACTTAGTAAGAATGGATACCAAAGTAACAGCATCCCTAGGACAAGCCCATGGAAGGGTAGAATAAATTATCTAAAGGTAAATTGAGACTTTTTCCCACAAAGAACACCCCGAAGGCAAGAGGTTTTATTCCAGCTCAATCAGGCAGCTAGAAGGAACGTAAGCAATGCTTTTTTGAGGGTCACAGGAGAGGGGCTGGGCCAGTCACCATTGGTAACAATTCTACGGCTGTCAGGTTTCAGTGCTCGTGCCTTAACATATGTAACATCCTTAAACAGTCAAAAGCACCCTGTGACAAGCATTGGAAGGAAGAGCTGTATAGCCAATGCAGATCAGGTACAATTCATATAAATAAGCAGCTTCTTCCCTTTCTTCCCCACAGTCTTTACCATTCCCTTGCTCTTGACTTCATAGTATGTGGAGTGTCGCACTAGAGTTCCATGGAGAATATATTTTGCTTTTTTTCTGCTCAGCACTAAAAAAAATAAAAAACAATCAAATTGTTCTCCCTTTTCCTTCACAAGATGCAAAACTCTTCCTCTTTTCCCATGCCTTGGAACACATTTCCTTGAGGTCAGTGTTTGGTTTTGGCCCAATTCATACTAGGTGAAAAAAACCAGCACCAAAACTGAAACAGGAAACACTGAGCTTTCACTCCAACAGAAGTAAACTAGAATTTCCTACCTGCTGATCCCCAGTACCAATTCTGCCATAAGCAAAGGCACAGGAGAACAGTCTTAAAGCCTTTTAATAAATCTGCATGAACACACCCCAAAAAAGGTCTGCTATAGCTGTTATGTCCTGCCTTCCAAAAAGGTATCAGTGTTTTTTAAACAGCTATGTCTTGCCAATTTATCCAAAACAGAGATCCTGCCCTGTAAGACTTTCACTGAGAATGACTTTAAGCCAAAAAGCTGGAGCCTAACAAATGCTCTGGGTAAAAAGCGTAATTGTTTGTGCTATCAAGAAACACTGCAACTGCAATCTGATTTTGGGTCCAAATTACCTTACTGAAACACCTTTAGAACTCCAAGGTGCTGTTTCTTTCAGTTATATGATGTCCTTTCGCATACAGTTAAATCACTATGTGATGACACGAGCTCAGTGTTAAATATGCTGATGTTGGGCATGCAAGGAATTCCAATAAAAATACGTCAGTTTTATCTTTCACTAGAAGTCTAACTTTTTTTTCAGAAGCAGGCTTGAACCTTGTATAGATACACAGTATCTGTAGAGACTTTCAGTAGTTTAGAAACCGCCATATTCAGCATGGAAGATTAGGATACTGCTAATATAGTTATGTTAGTTCATAATTGGCAATTACAACACCCACAAGGTTTTAACAAACCCCCTCCAAAAAACCACAATCTAAACCCCTTCCAGACATAAATACAAAAAACCCCATTTTTGACAAGCACTGAATCAGTACTTCCAATGCAGCAATGTAAGGGAATGTAAAGGGAAAAAGAAGGTATCACACAGAAAGTACATTTCTACTAACTGGAGAAAACACGCTTACAACTATTTTCACCCCTTCTTTGAGGCTGTGTCTGGAAGCCAAGGAATGTGCTAGTTATAAAGAGGCCATTTATGATGGAGTTCAATAGCATTTTAAGAGCCAGAAAGAAGTAGCCTCATTAAAGACAGAAACTTGTACTAAGATTTCAACTGTAATAACCCTAGCTAATAACCAGCACAATATTTGTGGATAGGCAAAGGAATTTGGTGTCATAATTGTTTATATTTGTAGCATCTGCCAATTTTTGCCTAACAAATGTGTCCCCATCAGTTCAAAAGCACGCACCTTTCAACCAGATTATGCCAATTCTGGTTTCAAAGAGATGGAAGAGGGAATGCAATGGCCAACAAAATTCCCATAAATACAGCAGAAAGAGCTATAAAGAAACTACTCAAATGAAACCAAAGCATCAATGGCCTGTATAGAAACAACAAATCTAGACAATAAGTTATTCACAAGCATGATTTTCAGATTATTTCTTTCCATTAAAATTTTTGGTTTTCAAACATTCGAGTTTGAAGTAACACTGCTAAATGCCTGAACAATACCAACTCTGACATTTACTTTGTTTCTGCTCAATTTTTAAAAAAGTCCTTGAACCTTCCACACACACTGTATATCATATGGGATTCTCTTCGACAAAAGTAACATTGGCATACACACAGCATTTTCCACGACCTTATAGTACTACTGCTCACACAGAAAATATTTCTAAATTTGCTCATATTTTGTTCAATGAGCAGCTTCAAAAAAGGAAAAGGCTGTGATTATTCTCAAATACAACTATTTCAAATATATTGTTTGACATACCATGGTAACCTTAATCACAGGTATTCTCAGGCCATGCAAACCCAGAAGTGACTAGCAAAAGAAATGGTTGCCTCTTCTGCAGCCCTGTATCATGATTTCACTAGAACACCCAAAGACAAGAATACTACAGTGAAGTTACTAAAAAGTAAATGAAAATACTGTTTTAATCAAACGGTTTGAAGTTTAACCTTTTAAAATCATTAACATTTTAGAGGAAATTTTTAATTCTGAAGACTCATAAAAGCTTGCATCAAACTAAAGGGTCAAGTAACAAATTATGTCCTCTTTTAAAACCAGCGTTGACAACCTAAATCCCTGATACTTCTAAAATAAAGCCTTTACATACCTTTTATTGCCTTAACATCAAAGCTGCAAGTCAAACTTTAATTTCCAAGCAGCTTGTAGGATGCCTTTACTACATTTATAATGTAATTACTTCTGAAATTCTTCTATTTTGAAGAGCAGAGAAATGTTTACCTCATATGAAGTATACACTCAATCACACAAAGGTTTTTAAAGTAGCCTCTCATTGATGTTTGTACCCTACAGGCTATGTTTGTTACACAGTGCCAAATTTCAACAAATGAAAAGGTACGAAAGCCAACTGGTAAAGTGAATCTGGTTCAGGCAAGCGCCTTGTCAATCAAGCTGCTGATAAATTTACAATAACCCTCAACTGTCATCACTTTTAAAAACTGAATATCTACAATCCAGAATGTAGAAGTAGACAGTTTGTTTGGTAAACAAGAGCGAACCCTCATTGAGTTTTTTCTATCTGAAATACAAGCAACTTTATTCAACAGCCCCAGGCTCTGGATGATAGATTTACTTCCAGGTATTTCAGAAACGCACAGGAATACCTTCAGATCCAGCCTCAAGGTTCTTATCTATAATTCTCATCTATGTGGAATAAGTGACAAAGTAATAAGACTCCACTTCCTTTCTTGGGAAAGGAAGCTGTTCTAATCCGAGCTTCAAATAAGTATTTGATATGGTGCCAATTCAAAAGAAGAGTATGTGAATTTTTACAAGAATTCAGGCAAGACAAGAGTCTCTTTCATCTGTTTTTCACAAGGAAAAATATTGGAAAAAAATCATCTGACTGGAGGGACTTCACAAGTGGAGTTTCTCAAAAAGCTTCCCAGGCCAATGGGGCATTTTTCTTCATGACTTCTCATGAAAAGCAGAGCATGCTGACAGATGTTTGATGACAAAGCTAGAAAACAATCCACAAGAGGAGAAGTGGGAATGTTACATAAAGCAAGCAGACAGACTTTCAGGGTAATAGAAATAAGATTAAACTTTAAAAAGCCAATAAAGTTGTATACTAGAAGATGACAATGAAGGAGACACACATGCATATTACCACAAACTAAGTGACAACTCACAAGCCTTTGTAGTAGTCACCGAGGATATAAAGACACGAAATATTTACTGACAAGCAAGCTGTATTCAGTAATAAGTCCAGCATGCTGGGATATTTCTAGAGATGAGACAATACAAATTCTCAACACTCAACAGAAGATAAAAGCTATTTCTTTCTTCTTAATTAAAGTAATGGGTCAGCTGAAGCTGTGATTTTCTTTTTTGACGGTTTGTATGTTCTTATTTTTCTTCATGGTCTGATATTAATAAAACTGATTCAACGTGAAATTACTGACATTTTCCTCTCAGGGTAGAACCATTCATATTCTACTTTATCTATTGCTTTCATTGCATAAATGCCCTTTAGCACAGAAATAGTGTTAGTAGCCTTCACGTTTTATTTTCTGGTATTTCATATAAAACATGAATTCATTTTTATGTTAATGTTTTTGGTTGCAGTAGTCTGCTTTTACTTGAGGATACTTACACTGTAACCAAAGAATGATAGCAAACAGTAAAATAATCTTTGCATCTTTCAGAAAAAAAATAAAATCAATGTTTTCTCTGGACAAGGAAGCAATATTTTCCTTTTTAAAGGCCATCACTAAACATTTAAATCTAACACCCTCATTCTAAACACTGCCAGTCTACACTTCCTCTGACTCTTCTACCACTAAATAAGGCATGAAAGGCTTCTTTTAATTTTAAAGCATAAAGTGCCTCAAAACTGCCTTTTGTTTTAACCTCATTTAGAAAGTTGCTAGATGGTCAACAAATCCAAAACCAGTACATTATTGTTTAATGAACCCTAGTGCAGAATCACTTAAACTCTCAGATATCAAACACTAATCTGCAGCACTGGTGCTATTTGCTCACAGGCACAATGACTTACTCAGTCCATGTCAACTGTCTCTGATAGCAGAAGATGCCATGCTTAACTGTTCAACTATCAAGCTTTATGCAGTGTTTATTTTCTTTGATAGAGAAATCTGGATTTTACTACTTCAACTGAAATATTTATTTTTGTCTTTAAAGCAATACTAATGTTTTGATTAACATTTTCAGAAAGTTTGATTTCTAAGCACTGTACTCTTCTTAGGAACATTCCTGGAAAAATTGTGTTTTTGTTAAATTTTTTCCTGCTACTCAATTCCCAGTTAAACTAACAGATGTCTGAGACAAACTGCAAAGCAACACTACCACGTGTTATTAGGCTTCAAGTTTCATCCAAAGGATAGGCCCCGAACTGAAGGAAACTTAAAGGCACTGTCTGTCTCAGAGGTGAGAAGCTGGATCATCTGCCTCTTCTTGCTGTGCTACACAGGTAACTGATCATCTGCACAAGCTGGGAGGACAACTGGGAAACACAATATCTTAAATCATTTTATTACAAACATCTGAGGTTCACATGCCAGCAACTTGACTGAGCAAAAGAGAACCCCACCAGCAACAAAAAAACAACCAGTTTGACTGCACAACCTATAATCCTTAAACCTCGGAAGTAGTTACACAAAACTAGCCAAGCTTTCCCCCACACACACCTTCTTCATCCAAACAACCCTGAGGATCTAAACGAACACAAAATTTAGGTAAGAGTCCAGAAGATATCCTTAAAGCAGCAGTTTGCTTGCCCTGTGTCTGTGGAACCCATCCACTAGATGTCAGTGTTCTCTTGGGCAGACGAAAACCTTGGAACCAGTTGAAAAGACGGCAGCTGATAGTCCTTGGTTATCAGGTCTACTGTAAAGGAGGAAATTCTTATGAAGCATCCCTGGGCTTCACTTGGCTCTCAACAGTAACATCTCTTGATATCAGACATAGAACATAGAGTCCTAGACACAAACTTTAGCCAGTAAGGTAAAAGGCTAAAGACCAAGAGCTGTTTCACGCAACATTGCTGATTAGAAGTACACCACATTGGTCAATAGACATTAAGGCACACTGAAAATGAATGATAAAAAGGGCTCAAAGATAAAGGTATTTGTTTCCTACTTCCTAACATACCCTAAAACACAAAATAACACCTCTGAGGAAAAAAAAAAAATCAGTATTAGACATTAAAATGTGCTCTACCTCTACCAAAATTCAATCAGGCCTGAAGAGACTTAGACTCAAAAGCAATAAATTCTTATGACACAGTGTGAAATGCTCTGTGACAGGCATGAAAACACCACACCCTAAATAAAGGACAGAGCAGAAGTCAAAGTTCAGGCACATTAAGTGTTTGTTGCAGGAAGAAATGGGTAGGTGTTTCTATTCACCTGCACAAAATCTAGGTATTAAGATAAACTATAAATTTAGAATAGAGTATTTCAGTTAGAGGGGACCTACAATGATCATCTAGTCCAACTGCCTGACCAATTCAGGGGTGTCTAAACTTGAGTCTAAAAGGACAATACTGACACAAAAGGAATCTTAAACTTGAAGGCAGGACCATATCCTGAGAAACTAATGCCACCCTGCTGACAGGCAATGACATGCCAGAGGGGCGGCAGCAGCAGCATGCATTACAAAAGCAGACAGACAAACGAGGAAGGTGAGAAAAAAAATCAAGCTAAGATTCCATAATATATTTTAATACACCCAGGATTGTCTAGACCCATACTATCAAGAAAGCAATCACAGTAGTGGTAGCACGCACAAGAAACCTGGTGGTTCTTGTGGAGGAGATTGGGAAGGTTATGAAGCTGAAAAATAAGAAATCAAGAATTTCAGATGGGGTACAAAGTACAGATTTCTTTCTTCATAAAGATATCAATTTGCCAGAGAACTCTCTCACACAATCCCCCAACAATAAGAATACCTTGAAGCAGATTTGAGCAAGTACAGGACCTGTCTAAAGACACAGCTCCAGCAGAACCACTTATAGTTACAGCATAATTATATCTGGTATCCTTGCCAGACAGGAAAAGGCTAAAAAAAAAAATCATCACCACAACTTTTTCCTTTAGAAATAGGAACTTTAAAAAAAAGAAAATGAGGAAGTTGAATTTGCAGGCAGCACAGGGCCTGTTTAAACATGTCAGGTAGCAATACCTGCTGCTATCCTGGCTGGCAATACAGCAGTGATGGGTCCTGGTGTCCTGTGATCCTCAACCTGCTGCTACACAGTCTGGGAGCTTCTACTCAGAATCTGCCATTGATACAAACTAGCAGGATGGCTCTTTTATTTCTTACAGTCTCTCAGTATCCACCAGTCAGAATGAAGTCTTAGACTACCTGTACATTTGATTTGACACATTACAGCATTTTTTTATATTCTGAAGAAACCTAAAGTATCTTATGATCCTAAAATTTATCTACTCACCTTCTTCCCCAGTTAAGAATATACCACCATATACAGCAGATTATTTTTTTATCCTTTCCAGACAGCACCATACAATCTCATTCATGCTACTCTTTGTCCCAAGCACCACAATTGTAGTTATGATCACTTTAACTGTTCGCTGTTTTATAACCAAGTTATTTTTAAGGGACTGTCTGTCTTTTACCCAGCTCCTATTTGCCTGAGCAAGTCTTAGACAGTTTTAGTCTTTTGCTCTTATGCTGTGAATCCAAGAAATCTCAAGAAAACTGCCTTCATTACAGAAATAACTTCAGGTTTTTCTTCCCATGTGCATCTATGCACTACAAGAATACTGTGTTTGCTGGTCCATCTCTTTCCAAGGTAATTGTTTCGATAATTTTAATGAACAAGTGGTCCTTTAACAGCAACAAAGGCAATAAGGGGATCATCCTGGCCAAATTCCAACTTCGACAGCATTTCCTGTAAGTCTTATTTAAACCATATCTTCATCTACCATGCTGACACTATTGGTTGGTCAAAGATGGTTGTACTCAGCACTGACATAACTGATCTGTAGATTCATCTACTCATCTTCCTCCCCAGCTATGAATATACCTATTGTACCATGTGTGGCAAATTTAAATTTTAACACCACTAAAAAATAGAACTAAAAGTGTTTGAAACATTTTGAGATCCTTTCCATGTAGCACAAGACAATCTCATTCATAGTATTCCTTTACCCCAAACACCACAATTAAAATTATTAATATTCAACTAATTCACTCTGTTCAAGTAACAAACCCATCACTTCAGCATACAAGTAGCCTTTACAAACAATACTTCTTTAAGGGTTTATTAACTCTGATTTAATAATTATTAATTATGTACTTAAATATTTAGATACCACCAAACCTCCATAAGTTACAAATGCTAATGAATTGGTGGAATTGATGAAAATCACAGTTTCTTATTTTAAGAAATCAGCAAAAATATAATAAAGTAGCAAAAAGTAGATTTTAGGCCTTTCCATCTTTTAGGGAAAGGCAAGTAACCACTTTGGATACAACTCTGTGGCATACTTCAGATTTTAAAAGAAGTTTCCCTCTAGCTATAAACATAAGTGCATAAACTGCTATTCATCTGCTTCCTTCCATCACCTATTAAGGAAGCTAACAAATGGAATACAGGAAAGAACAGTTTTCTGTGATTTACACGATTATAAGATATGGATAGAGGGGGTTTCTACTTCTATAGTTTTGGGATTTTTAAGTTTGGTATGAGCCATGCTTCTTCATCAATGCAAGACTGTTCAACTTCTGGTACAATGAACTACCACCAGGACAGTTTCCTACCCACCCCTACAGGCAAAGGTTAGCTGGATTGTTTTTCCTGTACTGGAAGCAATAGTTAACTTAAATGACAACAGCTATTTATATATTGAGATTGTACATATCGATAACTTAACCGTTGCATCACATTTAACAATTTTCCACCTCCTAGCCTTTTATTCCAATTCTGTTCCCTTTAATCTTATTTTCTAAGCCACTAATCTCCTTTATTACTATTCCTTCCTCATATCAGAGCAAACACTGTCTTTATAGTAACTTGCTACTGGCACTGGCTGCAGCCCACACTTACCCATCTAGAACAGGAATGTTGCTCAATACTAAATGCAGTATTCCTCTTTTCTCTGCTTACAGATACATTTAAAAAATTCTGAGAAAATACTACAGTTGTGGTCAAATTCACATTCTAATTCTGGAAAACAGGAAACCATTTCAGCAAAGCCACAGAATTAACAAGGTGACTCGGTGAGATGTTCCGACCGTGGATGCATCAGAAGAGGCAGCAGGTGGGTTAGCATCACAAAGCCCACTGCCTGCAGGGACCGCAGTCAGGCCTTGTCTGGCTGTAAAACACTGGTGACAGTTCTTGGGACAAGCAGAACTTCTTCCACATTTTTACTGTCTCTTTCAACTTGGTATATCGCTCAACATACATTACTCAGAGAGATCAGCAGGCTGCTAACCTACACACAAATAAGCTACGAATACCTTCCTGTTTTAGCTCACTAAAACGCAATGTGATCTCCACAAAGAAACTCCTGTTTTTGAATAGCTTCCTCCTAACTTTTACTCTTTACTGCTTCCTTCTCCATCAAGATGGGTTTTTACCTCCCTCAAGATCAATTACACTTTACAGCATTTTACTGAATATTGAACTCGCAGCTCTAAAATTGGAGAATTGGCACTTAATTAGACTTTTAGATAATGGAAATGTAAGTTTGTGAAACCACTAGTCACAGCTCTTCAGAATGACAAAATAAGTAGATGAAATACAGCAAATGAGGAAAGTTGCATTACCAAAGTTACTTCCTCAGATCTATCAAAGCCACTCTTGGGAAAGGCTAGACAAGAAAGAATGAAATCTAAAATTTTACAAAGTAAGACAGGAAATACTAAAAGCAAGCAAAGTATACTTTATACAAGTTTTATACAAGAAAACAAAAAAAAAAAGAACAATGGGAACATGAGGCTACATAGCACAGAATGACTTAAGAGGAACAGGTTGTACTGCTGCTGACAGCCATGAAAACTGCATGACTTGCTTTTCAGTGTGGAAACAGGTATGTCTTTAGTCAGAAAAAATCCAACCTTTTAAATTCCTACAGATGTGGAAGACTGCCTATTGCAATATTTCTAGCTAGGAAATAAGCTAGATATTGCATGCAGTTTGGATTGGGGAGAAACAATAACCCTTTCCAAATATCAGAACTCCCCACACTAAAAAGAAAACTATTTAAACACACAATTTTAAGTAGGACATAAGCCAAGTTTCTCAATCTTATTTTCCCTTGATGTAAGTGGCAGCATTCCAAACACAATCAATAGCTATAAAAGATCTCAATTTATTTTCAACGCCGTCAGTTAAGTTTAACCTCAGCCCCAACGTCTGCTACACTTTGACTTTACAGAACAGTACCATTTTTCTAAAGCGATGCTGTCTTTAATCCTTGCATTGTGCACTCCCTTAAAGGCTACCTTCTTCTCACTCCCAGTTGCTAGCAGCATGCATCAGTATTCCACTGGGTAACCAGAACAGCTATTAATGCTAATAAGCCCAGACAGGAATACACATTTGTTCTAAAGAGACAGTAACTGCATGACAAGTAATAGGATGAGACATACAGCATTGCTAAATCCTGGCTTTAAAATGCAAAATACAGAAATACATACTCTACTGCCAAAGTGAATCCATTCAGAGGAGCAGTGAAGTATCACAATGTCTTAAGATGTAAGTGCTTCTTATAGACACATTACAGTACATTATGTGAAAACGCTCAAGTACACACTACTTACTAGAATATTGCATCATGACCCCAATGCAAGCTGCACTGCTATTCTCTCTGAATATTGACTGCATCCCTGGTAGCTGTCAGGACTCAATACTTATTTCAAGATACTCAAATTAGGCTTTGGTCTCTAGGAATCTAATAACAAAGCTTAGACAATAATTCAGTACTACAGTTCCTTTTTTGAGGAGAAGAATCCATAAGCAATATTATCCAGTCCAATACAAAACCTGGAATATAAATCCTGGTGAAACAAAAACCATAACAGGAAAATTCATAAGGAACAGCGTGCATGATTATTTTTATAAAGACAATTTCCAAAGAGAATAAAAAAGTGCAATTTTCAGACTTGCAGAGAAAACAACCTGTTACATTCAAAAAACTTCGGAGAAACTCTTCCAATTCGTGCAGTTGCTTTTAACCAGTTGGTTAAGACTCATTGTCCTGCTTCCCAGGCTTCTTGTCCCATTGTCCAGAGCTAATACACTTTAAAGGTTTTCATTTATTAAAAAATGTTCATTATCAGAGCTAGATAACATTTGCAAACTTAACTTTCTCTTTAAGAGGATAATAAAGAGAATAAAATGTATGGCTAAGCTATTCTCTTCTGAATTTATAATGAGACTCAAACAGATCAGCCAGTTCTACTTTGACCATTGAATTGGAAGAACAGGAAAAAAAAAATTCGACCCCATATACCTTCTCTCTTATTATAACCCAACAATTGATTAATCAATCAATGCTTGCACAGCTTAAAAGGGTAGCAAATGACACTATAGACAATCATTTGCCTTCAGTTCATTAAATCCATAACAACCCATACAAAGCTAATGCTTGTTCTGAAAAAAATGCTTGTTCAAGTCTAAAAGCAAGGCAAAGACAAAGTTGAAGAAAACTATTTAACTCATTCACATGGTTTTCCACTCATCATACAATGGCATCTGTCTTCCAAAACCAGTAATAACTGATGGTTTAAAAAAAAAAATCAGGAAATCATTCTAATAGTACAGGGATAAGGTAGTACAAGTATAGGAGTAAGGAGGAAGGAAGGAAGAAAAAAGAAAAAAAAACAACAGAGAGAGAGAGAGAGAAGCAAAATGAAAAAATATCCAAGATAGATCAGGGTTGATATGTGTTGAATCAAATAAAAAAAAAAACCAAACATGTTGCAATTTGCGTAAGATCTGACAGAAGTACTATACCCAGTAGAAAATCGTACACTTTGCAGGGATGATTCAACTACTAGCTCACATAAATGCAGAATTCTAAAGGGTATCTTGTTTATACAATGTCCAGAAGCTAGATCCAACAAGCTAAAGACAAATCAAAAGACAACAGTATGAATGCAAAAGGAAGCCTACATGAGCAAGCATTTCTTCTATCTTTTCTTCTGCAAAAATCCTTCTTCTGTGGCATTTGAGATATCCTTAAAATTCACGATACACCTGGCATAAGCAAAGTTCTCCAACCTTCTCTGGAGGTTTTCTCAATCCCAGTTTATAAATTAAAAGGTTTTATATACTTAACCTTCCAGACAATAGATAATTATATACCCATTAAGCTGACCTACTAAAGGAAGGAGAGAAGGTTGTGATCTCTATCCAAACCAATCTTCAGTTCAAGCTTATAAAATCAGTAAGCTACATTTCTACCAACAGAACATTTCACATTCTCAGTTGTTTCCAGTCAATGCTAAATTCCAGTATCACACTAGCAAGAATCTGGGGGGTGGGGGGGGTGGGGGGTTAAAAAAAAAAAAATCACACAAATTTTATAAGTAAATATTGTCTGCTGCATTATTATCACTTATCTTGGAATAATTTGCAAGGAACAACACCTGAAAATCTACACGACAGCACATGGTTTAGGAAACTCCTGACTTTAGGATCAAATTCTGGAGGTTTTAAAGTGGTAATACAGTGACTCCATAAAATCTAAAGGACATGGCATTGAAATGCAAGAATAGAAGGAATTAATTTTCACATTTATTTACTAAAGCAAATTCCAGTGACTCCCTGACATGTCATACAAGTTCCTTTACCTGACTAAAATCATGGTCATGTTTAGTTCAAAGGTACTGTCTCTCTAGAAATAAATCGGTTCACTTCTTAATTACACCCCTGCACTGAATACCCTTTTTACTTCATTGCTACTTTTCTCACTTCTAAACACATCTTGGCCTGACGTGCACTTAATATGTCTGGAAGTTATCTTCACCCATAACAGCTAAAAATATCATCACTAAGATTTTTATATGCACTGAGGGTTTTGTATGCACATAATTCCTTCACTTGATCATATTGCCTTACTTTACTAGACACAGTATTTTTTCTATGAATACAGGAAGGGAAGCCTATTATGTATGCTATAAGACTGTACAAACAGGATGCTGGCTTCATTTTCACACAATCGCCAATTTAAACAGTGCTAATGCTTTTTAAAATGCTGTGCCAGAAAGATATGTTGCTATAGCTTTGCACCAAAAATGCTATAGTGTTTAATAACATATAAATTACCAAATGTAAGCTCTCATTCAGGCTATTCGGTATTAGAATTAGTTATGGGACTAGCTAGCATTTTAGCAGCAAATATTACTTCCCTTTAGGAAATCACGGTTTATGGCAACAGCTTGCTGACTTTAGGAAACACACATTTTTTCAGTGTCATTGGTCTCTTGATTTAAATCATTTATTAAAAGGCTATAGATTTCTGTGATTTGTAAGAAATACAACTAGGCTTCTCTGCCAGTTTCATATATTCAAGTTTCTACCTGTTCTTTTCAGAACAACAAAAATAGGAAGTTGATATCCTAAACAACTTGCAGGCTGCATTTTCACAGTAACAAAAAAAAAAAAAAAAAGAAAGCTCAAATTTTATCATCTTAATCAAAATATTAAGAAAACATCTGGCACCAGTTTAAGCAGCACCTAGAGCAATGTTACTACAGAGTATCAGGGCAATTCCCATAGCAGTTCTATGGAATAGCCTTTGGAAAAGTTCTTCTGTTTGTAAGGAAAATATAAAAGGTTGTGACTGATTTGTGAGTGACTATATGGCTTAATATTCAGCTTAATGGCTACTCACTTCAGAACATTCAGTCTGAAAAACAGACTTGTGTTCAAAGCTTTAAGTGCAAAGCTTCTGTGCTCCAGTTTTATAGCAAAAAGCTGTTAAAGGAAACAAAGTTAGTTGCATTTCTCCCTTCTGGGCCTAATCTTCATGAAGTAGAAATAAAAGAAAAATAAAGTATGTATAAAACAACACATTTCTTTACTCAGATAAATTCCAGTAAGTGTCTTAAGTACTTTCAAAGATCCTTCTACCTGCCTAAAATCATCGTCATTTTTCTCCATTAACATTTACATGTAGTTCCCTATATGTCCATTAACATTTACACACCATTACGTTTGTGCAACCTCACAGGAAAGGAGTTAAAATTAGTTTTACATTTTAATTTGGTCATAATAAAAATCAACAAGGTTTTGTGTAACCACCTATACGACTAAAAATGGAAGTCTTAGAAGAAACTGTCAAATGCTTAGAGCTATCTGGGGAGACTCACAGTATCTAAGAGATTATTTCCTTCCTTCATCAGTTCGTGCAATAGCGGTGCTGCCCTATAGGCAATTTATAATTAATTCATTTCTGCCGGAATTCTGAGGTTTTTGAAGCAGTTAAACTAACCTACATACACCCTTCCCTCCAGAACACTGTTTCATTTTCCAGCTTTATTTTGAGCTAAATGATTCCCTTGAGTACTCCTACTGGACAGCTGTATTCTTTTCAATTAACAATTACCTATTTGCTAAAATTATCAGAATATACATAAGGGAGTAACTAATAATGAAAGCATAGCTTCCAGTAGTAATCCTGCTTCCTATGCAGGAAGGAAAAGATTCAAGCTGAAAATAAAGGAAGAATTAAGACTTATTTTCTACATGTGGAAAAGCAGTAAAAAAAAAAAAAAAAAAAAAAGGCTCTGCACTGCAAAAATGCAGGACGTTATATATTTACCACTGAGGCATCACCATGATCAATTTTACTCAGTCACAGAGCAGCTAGCCATCAACTTACAAACCCAACCTATCCACGGTCTAAGTGCAGTGCACTATTCATATCACTTGTTTTTCTTTGTTTGTTCTGCTTTTCATGTTAATTAATTCAGTTTTGTGCAGTAAGATCGTGCAAATACTGGACAACTAATAAAAAAAAAATTACGAAGCTATACATAAGCACCATATATGCTACCAGAAAACTGAGTGCCTTGAGGGAAAAAAAAAAGGATGCTGTTCCACTAAAGGGTTATGCATTAGAGTGTCAAACAGTCAAAAAAAAAGTGAAACATTTAGGACACAGTGGAACACCACTCGGGCTTCTTAAAAGCTGTGCAGTTTCCACAGCAATCAGTCATTTCAACATGATGCATAATCTACACTGGCAAGTCCCTTGAACACTTGAAGACAGGAAATCCATATAGCATCCTTTGAATTAGGAAGCCAGTTGTTCAAAGATAGCTGTCCTCCAAGGACTATCAGAGGAATAATGCCATACTAACATAAATGAAAGACAAGATCTATTAAAAAATAATAACCAAACTATGGAAAACAATATGAAAATTCTGGACCAACAGCCCCTGAAACTCTCAAATGTGGTAAGTAGCTGGGAATTATGCCTACCAGTCTCTGAAGCCCAGTCAAAACCTGCATGAACTCAAACGTTGCCTAAATAGCTGCAGACATCCAGCTCAGCACAAGAAATGGATTGCTCATCCATGATATTCACCTTACAGCAGACAGGAAAGACAGCAATGATAGCAGGGTGCTAAATGTTCAAACCTCAGTAAAAGCAGGAAGATGAGGCAACGTCAGTCGTGGACCACAACCTTTTCAGCCTCCCATTGATTGTCCTTTATTAGCTGTCCAGAAGCAAAAGTCTTAGCCCTGTGTACCCACCGTAGCCCAGCTCCACAGCTGAAAGATGGTCAACTACCTCTCCAGAACTAAAGAAAGAACTGCTTTCAATCTCACTGATCCACATAGAAGCTGTTCTTCCTGTGATCGTAAAGAGTACAAAGTATCTGCATGTTTTTAGATGAAAAACAAAAAGCAGATGTCATCCACATGCGGCATTAAGAACCACAAGACAGCAAGACAGACAAATGCAGCAAGATCCAAAGTTGTTCAAGAGGACACCACTGTACTTCGACCTTAGAAAAATAAACAAAGCCACACAGAACTTACAGGACTACATAAGAAGGAAATTAATATTAAAAAAAAGTTTAAAATTGACAAGTTCGGTATTATAACTAAATAAAAGAGATTAAAGTAATGCATATGTTCTTTAAACCAATATGGTTTTAATTTCCCCTTAGAGACTGATGCTTTCCAACCCATGACTTTAGACACCAAAACTCCTAGCTAAGATTATACACTTAAAACTAATATATTTCAATGTTTAAGAATCAAAGCCTGCTCTCCAACATATAAAAAATAAGGGCATAGTTCTTCCTCCAAAGAGAAAGGAACCTAAATTATATGGATATGCTTATGAACACTTAACAGCTGTGTTAGGATTTCTTCAAATCATAGCAGATTAAAAATTGAACAAACCAACCAACCCATACAGCACTTAGAACTTTCAGTCTACTAATGTAGTTGCCCTCGGCACATTCATAACGCTAAGCAGGTCAATTCTTTTTACTGGACTAATGGAGCTCAGAAGTAAAATAAATTTAAAAAATTAACTGTCAGAAGCATTATGGCAGGATTTCCGTCAAAATTAGTGATGCTTCCTTCCACAAATCTGAATGAATGAAACACGTATCTTTATTCGCTTTTGTTCCTAATGACACGTCTAGCCCACGAGGCAACATCATTCATAGCTTCAGTCGTCTTACAATAGCTAGGTATTTTCCCTCATTGAAGTAACTGGCTACATCAGCTTGCTACTTTTTACAGCTGATAATTCAATTCTTCTAGGCTTTTGTTTCAAAAGACATTTCCATTAGAGCAATATTGCCTTTAAGTCTTCCCACAAATTGATTACCACCAATAAAATTACCTTTTAAAGAAATTAAAAGTATCAGTTTGCAGGAGGATAGATAAGACCAAAAACTAGGTCAACCAAACTAGGTCATCCATTTATACCTCTATTTATCTGGTACCTTTTGGGAAAGTTATTTCTCTACTTCATCTTTTTAGTTGTTTAAGATTTTTTATTCTAAAGCTGATGGCAAAAGGGTAGTAAGAACAAGGCCTTCAGTTACAAGCTGTAACTTTCCTACGCAAGCCTCACAGTGACTGAGACATCCTGACATCAGTAATTAAAGGTACTTTAAACAACGGTTCCCAACCCAGAACAATGGTCCTAACTCTAACAGACTTCACTGTGCTCTTCTACTCTTACAATTCTTTCCTTACCTTGCTATTGCACTCTCAGCTTCCTTGGTAAAGCTACTATCGTTGTACTTGTACTGTTTCAATGGTATTGGGTCTGAACACAATTTTGTTTCTCAAAAACGTAGAGGGATTCAAAACAGTACCTTAACAATACAGCCGCTCTATGGGGCACCCAGTTCTGGATCAAAAACTCAACAGCTATACCAGAGTGCTCTCCTTCCATGAATACATTCAGACTGTTCAAATTGGAACAAATAATTCGTAAGTTAAGTTTATATTGGCAAGGTTTTTTTACCACATGAAGCAGGAAAACAAAGAGCTAAATCTCTTTGCAACATTCACATGCTCATTAACAGACATAGAAATGCATATCCATGCTTCATTTAGGGCAAATATACACAGCTTAGTTATCCGAACCTGCACTGGCATAACCATAGCGATTGTGGAGCACAACAGCCCGAGGAAAACCCCAGGATGCAAATACCAGGATGCAAACATCACACTTCCTAACGGCACAAAGAGCTTCTGCTCTACCCAATTAACTTATGCTTTACTCAATCCCGTATCTGACCTTTAACACTGATGCCTCTCCCTAAATGAAAACTGTTTTACAAGACAAAGAAGAAAAGCGTCATCTAGCTTCTGATTTCAGCTCTACAAACGTGCACTCAAGATACTACTATAGTTCTGTCTTTTCCCAACACTAACAAGTGCATTACTATTTTCTCTATGCCAAAATTTCCTATGTACTAAGCACATTACAGTACAACTGTAGTAGTACACAACACAATCTACACATCCTACATAGTAACAGCGAAGAAATTTAAACGGGATTTCTGTTTATTACAAGTTAATGGCTTTAGGATAAATTTTAAAAGCCTCAGACTTTTGTTGCACTTACTGTTAACAAATGCATACCCATTAGATAAGCAGATATTCAGATTAACCCTTCCCTGCTTGCAGAGCTCATAACTCTGCTTTAGATGTAATAATATAAAGGAAAAATACCCTGAAGCTATTGCAGTTTTAAGGTAAATTCTTGCTATTGCATATATGTGTGACTGATTGCTGAGTAGTATATAGACTTACATCCAGATATATGCATATATATCTGCATGTACATAGATCTACAGAACTACAGATTAGGGTCTACGGTTGATGAACTACGGTCACACAAGACATATCTATAGATAGGTATTTAGTTATTGTCGTAGATGGAGTCACGTACTTCGCTCGCAAGAGAGAAGCAACAGTATGTTTATCGATATAAACAGTGATTTAACAAAGTTTGATAGTAAATGTGACAGTGGCTTAACAAGATTTGATGGCAAAGTACACTTGATTATTTACTGCATAGAGGACAAGGTCAGACAAAACTGTCAGGAAGACCCTCCCGTTGAGTCATGGGGTTCAGAAAGGACCCCCCTTGTTTTCTAAACTTCTTCCCAGAGAGGAGTCTAGGTGCAGCTGGATCCAATCCTAGTCCCAGACTTGACCAAGAGTTTATGTCTAAAGGATTATGTATGCGCAATTGATTCTTTATGTCACTTACCTAAGATTTCAAAGTTTAGCATGCTATTAGTCACTTACCAAGAATCTCTTGCAGCAAGGAATCTCTCAACCTTGAGAAGTAACCTTGAGAGGCATCCCTATTCAAGAGATCCTGGCATGCAGCACGCTGCCACGCAGGAGAGCTCAATGGGCTCTGGGCTGTCCACTATTTACAGAGTAAGATGATTGACTTACGGTTATATCTGCACACCAGCAAGACATCTGGGTCACTGTTCCAGACAGCCCTTGGCTACCGTGTTGCCATCCATCCCCTAAAGTCATCCAGAGTAAGAGGGATGCAGCCATCATGAACCCACTGGTGATGGTGGCTTGGGGGGGGGGGGGGCGGGGAGCACACCGCCACAGGTATCTATGCATATGTATCTATCTGTATATATGTATAACTATATACAGCAAAAAGCACTGTAGGATTAAGATCAGAATAAAAGCAAAGTATGTATGTGACATTTAAATTATTTGGAGTGCATGTAATATGCCATGAGGGGCAAGGCCAGATAACCATTTGTTCCTCCTGAACAATTCTATAATATTCAGTAAAATCAGTACACTACCCTTTAATCTGTAAGAACACTAGACTTACACACTGCTTGCTGTCTTTAGAGACTGAGCAAATAGAACTTACTACCACGCAAGCTATTTGACACAACCCAGAGCATTGCCTAACTGACTTATTTTAGGTTAATTTGCCCAAAAGAACTCCTGCAATTTTAGGCAGAGCTTGCAAGTTCTTATACCCTAGGGTCACTGTGTTTGTATTCAGCTGCCCCTATGAAAATTCAGAATGGCATCTTTGAAACAACAGGAACAGCACTCATTTCCTCAGAGGGGACAAAAAAGCTGAATATTTATACTGAATGGTTGGTCACAGAAAGTTGTATTTTTGTATAACATTTAAAGAAGAGTATTTCACAAAATTTCAGAAGCCTATGAAGTTAGACTTACTGAAATTACTGTTCTGTCATATCGCTCCAACCAGGTGTAGTCCATGTAAATGAAGGTTTATGAATGACCGAGATGACTATCAGTGCTCACAATGAAGTGATTGGTTGGGGGGTGTGTGTCCCCAATCAAATTAACAGCATCTAGGTGAAATACAGGTAATGGAAATAAAACTTCAAAAGTACATTAACACTCAAATTAAAGCATAATATGAAAGATGAGTAGTAACAGACCACCCTTTTTTTTTTTTTTTTTTTTACTGTGAAATTATAAAAAGGCTCAAAGCATATCTAAAGTGACAGTTGTCTAGGACATATTAACACATCTATAAGTACAGAGCTTCTTATAACATGTATGTACAACATACGGATCATTTTCTCCAAGGCACTCACTTTTTCTATCACACTTAAGGGAAGAGAAGTGCTCAGAACTGTTGATGTTCATTCAAAAGCCCTCAATTTACAAGAATTTCATGCAAACCTATATTTACACTGATTTTTTTAAGTTTCAAGAAACATTTTACCATCTAGTTGATTCTACCAAAGTCATTTTCCTAGTTTAGCCTTAGCAGATAAAAATTATTTCTCTTGAAAAGACAGCATGTATTTTATAATGCATATGATAAAGCATAAGTTAAGAGTTCATGTTTCAAATTATGTGCTACAAGCATGAAACACATTCAGTAAATACTAGAAAACATCATGACTATACTTTTTTTAAAACTTAAAAATAATAATGCAGAGAAATATAATACTCTTATCTTTCTTCACTAAGTTCCCAGATTATATGCTTGCCTTATAAATTTGAAAAATATCTTCACAGATACTGAAGAGGTCCTTTAATGGTATTTAAATCAGAAAGGTTCACACAAATGCACATTAATAGCGAGATGAGCTTTTAAGAAGGGTGTTTCCCAATTGCTAAGGTTATGGTTGAATATAGCATTTGTGATATCTTTAACACTATTTCAGAACGTATAGGAATTAGAACAAAATCAATGTCACAATTACCATTAGTACACGGACTTTCACTATGTATCTTAGTAGTCTTGATCAGAGATTTAGAATAGTCTAGAATGCTAATTAATTTTAATAGTCTTAGGCATTTTAGAAAAGATGCACTTTCCTAAAAAAAAAAACAAAACCTTACAAGGAAGGCAAGTTTTGTATCATAGCACTGCGTATGATCAGCTTAGCTTTTATTCTTAGATTTCAAGCACATTCCACTTCCCCTTTTTTTTTTTTTAAAAAAAGAAAGGATTTTTACAGAACAATGAGGTAGAAGTACTTAAATATAAAAATTTCAAAAATAAAACCATCAAGAGGTTAAAATCATAGAAACTAACTTTTTACCTGTTTCAAATCAATGATCCATTCAACCCCCCCGCCATACTTTAGAAAACAGCACATTGAGTTCTCTACTATCTCCAAACCTAAGAGTTTCAGCTCAGATGGATTGAACAGAACAGATACACAATATTTAGTTCTTTGAGCTAGTTACCAGCATCCTCCTGAATGAAAGGTATAAAGAGATCTGAGACCAGATGTAAGTACCTAGTAACTCCTCACTAAGTTGTTAAAATTATTTCAACTGATGTCTAAGATAGGATCATTTTGACACCACTACCTTCAAACAATAGCTGAGGGTCCCCTACACAGTATCTATTGCAAAAACCACAAACACTTTCAGCCATTCTCTGTGTTCCATGACAACAGATTAGCCAGAGATATAACTCAAAAGATTAAGCAAGATTGTCATATACCATAAAACATTTGAGACATAACATCTGATTTTTTAAGGTAAAGCTTTACACCATTCGTATTTCAGTTCTCCTATAACAACGGGAATCTACATCAGAAAGTATCAGAATGCTTTTGTCAAGACTACTACATAAGAAAACAAAAATATGTTAGTTGTGCACAAATTAAATGAAAAATCAGCAAAAAAAATTTATTGAGGTCTTTCTAAAATCTAGAAAAACTGTTTTCTTTGCCTCCATATGGAGCTTTGACTTCCAACCCTTGTTTGACATAAGACACATGTTCATTATAGAAAATCAGTATCTTGACCATGCTGGTTGTATTCATACAACATGAAGCACCAAGAGGAAGCAATCTATACTTGCTGCCTTTTGCCCAAATAGCAGTGTCAGCAGAAAACAAGGAAAAAGCATACTCTTGGATGTATTGTAACCATACCAGTAAAATCCTAACCTACATTATTTTAGGAAAAAAGCCCACTTTCCCCTATATCCACAGATACATGCTTACTGGCAAAACACACAGACAAGCCTATACTGTTTCCAAACTATCCACTTCACTTACACCTAATTGTGCACACCCATAGTACTGAAGTGATCTACTAAGAAGTCCTACTTTCTAGTGCAAACTACTTAAAAGTAAATATATTTGATTTTCAGTAACAAACTTTCTGTTGGTGCCCAGATTACACAATTTATCTTGTAAGCAGGGGAGGGAGGGGAAATAATCAACTTTCCACCTTCCAAGTGGAACATGTTTTCAGGTATATCAATGGCATTATTAAATAACAGTCTTAGTCATCTACACTATGGACTTTCAGTAACATTCAGTCAGACTTATCAGTCTACTTGCACATAACTCTAGCTTCTCTACTCTCACCTTCAGCGGTCCCTGGCACCTATCAAGTACTTATAGCTCATTCACTCTGGCCTAAATATAATTCTGTAAGCCTATTACTCAACACATTCAAAGGCAATACAGATGTGAAAATAAAGAATTGTTTTCAATTGCATTCATCCACTATTCCATTCCTCTTTTAGATTCTATCTTGACTTGGAAATGAAGCGATGAGTAACAGCAATTCCTGTTCCACAGATTTGCCACTGCTTAGCAGCAACAGTACATCCTGCACTTAAATGAAAAAATATAACTTCCTCTATTCCCCCCCCCCCAAAAAATCTCTACTAAGTCTTAAAGAAAACAGAATACTGAAGCTTTTTACTCCCTTCACCTCTCTTCTTCTCCTTTTTGAATCATTTTAAAGAGCATCTAAGCATGGCTCAGTTTAAAAAAAAACAAAAACCACAACCCATCACATTAAAACACATACCCAAAACCCCAACAAAATACCCCAACATGTTCAGAGTGGGGAAAAAAAATAAAAATTAGTAATTATAATTCTCGTTGCCACATTAATCTATATCTGCTTTACTACACAGAGGTGAATATTGAGACTGTAGTGAATATTAAGGCCAAGGATCAGCATCCTAGTTTCCTGGGTTTCCTACAATTTATTATGCAAAAATCAACACTTGCTATTTCAAACTTTCATATTTAAGAGGACAAAAGAAATTTTGAATGCAATTCTTTCCAAAGTATTTAATGCTGTTTCAGGTATTATATCTTTCTCCTGAAATGCCTTGCCAGTTAGTTCCTACAATCCTATTTTTCCCATTTTTAGCAGCATTCTCTTCCCTTGCTGCTCTACGAAAGCAATGGGAAAGCTTACTGACTATACAGTTGAAAGCTATAGAAACAACATGCTGTCAAATGGAGAAATTGAAACAAAAGCTATTTTTGCATGCAGAGGTGCTGCTACTTAGAAGAAAGGATGACAAAACTATTGTATACCATTCGACTATAACAAAGCTAAAACATTAGGCTATTTATCAGATATGAAATGGTAGAAGTGGGTTAGGAGATCTAGTTCAAAGTATTAGCATAAAGGCTATTAAAAAAAATCCCACATTTTTGACTAGTCTAGGCCACCCTTTCTGTAAAGTACATATAGTTTACGTGAACAAGACGGACTCATCAGTACAAGACGAGATGTCAATTTGTCTTTAATAGCAATTATATTACTAAAACTATCATCTAATGAAACAGTTCTGTCAAAGTATTTAACCTTTAAATTCTCATGTGAAGATGCTCTATCCAGTGAAACAGATTTAGAAATGTCCTATCGCTCCAACACTGTTCTTCATTTTACATATTTCTCTCTTCCTTTCCCACACGCTCGGCAGCATACTTTCAGTATTTGCAAAATCCTGCCCAAAGAGCGTGGCCGATTTCCCACGGGCTCCCACCCCACCCTGGATGAACTCGTTACTTCCCAAAGTCCACTCCACTTCCTCTTCCACCCCTGGACCTGCCAGCACTCCCAACGCCCCTCCGCCTTGCGCAACATCCGCAGCCTCCTCCCCACATTTCAGACAATCCCTGATGCGACATTTACATTGAGGGTCTTTTTTTTTTTTTGTTCCCAGACCACTAGCAAAGACTGACAGCTTAAAGGACTAATAATGTGGCTTTAATCCCAAATAGAGCCAGATAATGAAACAAGCTGCAAAGATCAGTGTATACGGAGGTCGCTAACCCATTCCTCTTCTGCTCTTCTGTGGGCCAAATTGTATTTTGATATTAAGTGTTTAGACAATATTGAAAAGTGCCAGTGACATCTGCCCAGTTGAAATTGTTGTTCACAGCTCAGACCATCTATTCAAAAGATAAATCTCCTCAAACATTTTAACAGCCCGATTAAACAGCTAAAATAAACCAGAAAAAGAGCTAATTCTCCAATAAATTCTTCCCCCGAGCGCACACGTTAACCAAAGGCTGACGGTGAACTGATCTGAAAGGAAGAAAGGATGAGGGATACAGGCAGGGCTGCGATGGGGGATGGGGAGCGAAAGGAGATGTTAGAGAAGGGAAGATGAATATTCCTCCAAGGACTATTCAGACATTTAACACATCTCCTCGGAAAGAAGAGAAATTTCAAGCAGGCGGCTTCACGGGCAGATAAAGGGGGGAAAGCATGCCCGATTATCCCCAGATGACATTATACATGACAGCCCCGCAAGAAAAGGGGCTGTAAGGGAGAGGAAGAGCAACCAACCCTCCCCGAGCCGCCTCTGTCCCCTTTATCTGCTCAGGGAAGGAAGGGGGGGGAGGGCAGGCTCCCTGTTAATTTTGCAACAGCCGATCACCTACCGTCTCCTCGGGAGCAGAGAAGGGCCGGGGCAGGGGGCCACGGTGACAAACCTTCCCGGGGGGTGGGGGCAGCAAGAAGGGTAAATTAAAGCGGCCACCTTCCTCCCCTCTTACCAAGCTCAAAGAGTGGTGGGGGGCACGGGGGAGCCGGCCGAGCTTCGGGGCTACACAATAGCAGGTCACTCAGAGGGAAACGATGCTTCCCCCGACGTCCCCTTGCTCGCAGGGCGATGAGGAAGGGGCTGCGGGGGCAGCCCAGCACCTTGCCCCACCCCGGCGGGACGGACGGACGGACGGACACGGACACACACCCGCCTCGAGGACAGGCAGGAACCCTGCCCGCCCCCCCTCCCTCGCCGCGCCGCCGCCCCTCACCATGAAGTCGCTGGCGAAGTTGTCCTCCCCATTGTGGTCCGTGTCCTTCATGGCCTGGACTCGCTTAATGAATTTCCTCAGGATCTCCTCCTGGCTCATCCTGCCCCGCCGGCCGCCCTGCGGAGCGGGAGCCCCAGCCCCGGCCGCCCGCCCGCTCTCTGCCTCGAGCCCCCTCCGCCGCACGAGCCCGTCACCCGGCTGACTTCCCTGCCTCACCTCACCTCGTCTCGCCTCTCCCACCCCCCGGGCCTGCTCCGCGGCCTGCTGGCGCGGCGCGACTCTCCACCCCGCTCACAGCCGCTCGGCCGCCCGCTCCATCCTCCCCTCCCTCCACCCGACCCTCCCTGGAAGCCGCCGACACAGGGACACGACGAAGTCCCCCCCCGCGCAGGCGCGACTCCCGCTCCTCCGGCGTTTCCTACGCCCGCCCCTCCGCGGGAACCGACCCGCCTCCGCTTCGTGCCCATTGGCTCCTCTGACGGCCGCCTCGTTCTACTGGTGAACGCGCACGCTAATCACCGGCTAGCCCAGCCTCGAGGGAGAACTCCGCTGCGCTTTTCGCCTCGCCCCGCTCGACTAGCCCCTCCCGTTTCCCACGGATGGGACCTTCCGAATGCCGCCGAATGGAGCCCTGGAAGGGACCACTCAGAAGGCGGGGGGGGGAGGGGGGGGGAGAGGCTGAGCGGAGCAAAGTGCGGTTTCCTCTGGCTGGAGTACAATAGGGCGGCGATGGGTGCCTACAGCTCCGGGGCCGGGAGGCAGCGGCCGGCGCTGTGGCATGCCGGGATCTGTAGTCGCGTTAGCGCCCCGTCCCCCGCGTTCGGCGGCCCGCAGCGGGGGAGGGCTACAAGGCTGGGGATTGTCGCCTCCTCGCGAAGCGTCCCACTGAAACGCCCGGAGGAAAAGGGTTTCCTCCTCGCGTGGGAAGCACGAAGCCGTGGAAGGCGCCCGAGGGGTCCCTGCGGTGGCGGTGACCGAAGCGGGGCGAAGGGCTCCCCGCAGGGCAGGGCCGCGGGCGGCGCCGCTGTGGTAAACACCGGGCGGCGGGAAGATGGCGGGCCGGGGCGCCGGGCGGGCCGGGGCAGGTGACAGGCCGGGCGCGGACTCCTGTCACGCATTATATATATGTATAATGTCCGCACACCAAGATGAAAGGCAGAAGTGCTGCCCGTCGGTGTTGGTAAGGGGCTGTGGGTTGGGTGTCGGTGGCAGTAAGTGACGCTGCAGTGAGTCCGGTGCAGGGCTGGTTCCACACGTCCTGACAGGAAGAGGGTCCCGCCACCCCTCGGTACTGCAGCGGGGATGTTTTCAGGCACCTCGGGCCTTCCTGCCAGAAAATATTCTTAAATTTCTTTCATACCTGATGTTGTATGTTTTGGCGATGTCAGAATGTGATGAACCAGCACAATAAAGAGTGCTATTTCTGCGTTTCTTTTATGTGAAAAAGTAAACATTGTCATGTTTGGTGTCCTGATTACATTTATAACTTCTGCTTCAGCAAAGCAAAATAATTTCAGAGGTGTGTGTATGTATAGTTTTATAGTAGAATAAATATACTAAGTAAAGTCTTTTAAAGTATAAATTTATTGGTGAAGTTGTTGGAGTTGATCCAATAAAACTTTGTCACACAAAGTAATGAGGAAGGTCCATGCTAAAAAGCATAACCTGGTTAAGGCACTCTTACCAAATTGCACTTTTTCTCCTACTCTTTCCCACCCTCTGTAATATGTTGCGCTTGCAGTTGCACCAGCACAATTGCTTATCGGGCAATCCGTTGAACCAGCTCAGGGAACTGATTCAGCTGCAATATAAGTCCATATAAAACCTGTGGGTTTTGTTCACAGATGGTTCAATTAAGCTGGCTTTGCTACCAAAACAAACCTACATAAAAGCTTGGTCTTCCTGTGGTGGTGTAAGATATTACTGGTTTAGATGACCACCAGAGATTACCACCTCTGTACCAGAATTAGCACTATGGCATGTTACCACCCTCAGCCCAATTCAGTGCCCATCAACTCATCATCTTCCTAGTGAAGGCAAGTTCTGAGCTGCGACATAGAACCCTGAACTGTAGCTGCTGGTGCGTGGACACGTGTTTCCTTCTCCTGTATCTGCTGCAGAAGCAGTCATCTCTGGTGGAGGGGGTTGGAAAATTGAGAGGGTTAGCATTCTCACGTGATTTGCTGCAGACTTCAGCCTCTTACAAAAGTTATTTTTTAGCAGTTGATGTTCGTGGAGCCTAATGTACAGCAGACATAAGGACACATCAAGGATCTGGGAAAGGGCATCAGTTTCTCTGTGCTGAGGTAGTGAGGCTCAAAAAACTCCCATTGCACATGAGTATTGAAGCCTAAGTGCCCCACGTAAGCACACCAGCTGTCAGAGCTCAGTCTCTCCATGTCCTTTGCACCAGTCTCCATAAGTAAGCTAAGCAATCAGCCCTGAAGAGCCCCAAAGGTGCCTGCTCTTCTTGCCCGAATCTGTGTCTTTTCCTTTTCCTTCTCCAAGTCTCTTCTTCATCCCCTTCCAAAAAGGAGTGTTAAAGGGGAAACACAGAAACAAGATCAGTAGATAGATTGATAGATACATAGATAGAGAGAAGGGACACAGAGATCACCAAGGATAGCTGTGACTTGGATCATCGTGTAATCTTTTCGTGCAACCTTGCTTGATTTCCGTCTGCTTCGGGTAAGTTGCTTAGTTTGCTCAGCAGTTGCCCTGGCAAACCTGCTCCTGGTGCCAGATGGCATGTAAATTTAGAAAAGTGATACTTTGGACTAGGCAACCAATTGATGAAGTCTTGAATGAGGTATGGTTTTCTTCACTCTGCTCATTTATTCACATGATAGAGGTACAGAGCACTTGATTAGGAGAGAAGGAAAGATGATGATTTATTGCATTTGAATCTCATGTCGTCATTGTCTTACATTGAAAGGACCCCAGCTATCAAGTCTGGCCTGGTTCAGAATCGATCGTTGTGTTGTAATAAACTGTTGTAGACCAGCAAGTGTAACAGTGACCTTTCATTTAGGGTAACTGGTAAAGATGGATGTACAATCTCAGAAGAAAAAAAAAAAAAAGCCCCCCCAAACTAGGCATGTGTCGCTAGCCAAAGTAAAGGCACATAGGAAACAAAGAAGTTAGAAATAGCTGGGTGGAGAACTGAACCTATCGTTGTTTGCATATGCATGTGTACCTGTGAGAGCTGCCAGACAGCCCAGAGCACAAACCCAATAGCACCAGTTTTATCTCCCACAGCCTTGCAAATGTTGCATGAGGCTGCCTCATCTCTGTGCTCTGAACACAGATACCTAAACTTTCAGCAGCAAAAGCAGTGCTTTAACCGAGACTTTTGATCTGAAACTCAAACTGTCTGGGTTAAACCCAGACATCTGACCAATCTAGCATGTGTGCATGAGTATTTGTGTAGTTGTAGGAGAGAGGCGGAAAAAGACAGACACAGGGCGAATTACTCACCCTATAGATAGAACAGGAAGTTGCAACCAAAATCTATAGAAAAAAATTGTGGTTGTGTCTTAACAATCCATACAAATATGGTCCATGGATAAAAGCAAGTAGATCATCTGCAGCTTCTGTGCTATTAATCTCATTTTGCCTTGCTGAGCACTGCTCCAGCTGCTGCAGGGAGGGAAGACAGTTTTTTTTCTCTTCAAAGGTGGCTTCTCATGTTCCCACAAGGTAAGCATGAGTTAACTGGTAAATGTGTCTCCCAGCATGCATACCATGCCCAGTCAGTGGGTGTGTGTACCAGGCGTCCCAGTTTGCCAAGCTTCAGAGGTTTCCCTGACGACTGAGATGGCACACAGGCTCACCTCAAAGCTGTTTGGCTGCAATGTCTGTGTGGCTTGGAGCCATGTTCAAAACCCAGTGCATATCTACCCAAAACTGTGTTCCAGAAAGACATCAAAGAACTGGGGTGGAAGACTGAAAGAACCCTACAGCTCTGAGTGAGGGCATCATCTCCTATGGTTTGATTCCTCCTTTGTCGAGCAAAACAACACTTTGTGCGTTCCTTGTCATTTGGCATGACTACCTTACAATGATAGCTCACTTGGTCACCAATTTCTCCTCCTCTTTGCAATAATCTACAAACTCTTAGATTTTAACTCCAATTTGGAGTAACATATTCGTTACAGTGGTGTGTAATTATTTACATATTACTGTAATTATAATTAAATTATGATCGATATATCCTGTACATGAAACCCAAATTAATTTTATCTATACTGAGAGTCTGAAAAGTTTTTGTAATCTAGATCATTTAGGATTAAAAAAAAAAAAAAGTTAGCATTCATAGATTTTAAAATAAGACTCCTGAAATATATTTTTAAAGTGCAGTTGGTTGGAAGTTTTCTAAAAATGCGGTGTTTCAATGGAAAATGCTGCTTCTGTAAAAGTTAAATTTTCCACAGGAAACAATTTTGCCAAAGTTTTTCTGCTTTCCAACAAAAACAATGCACTGTTATACTTACAGACGCAGAAATGCCTTTACCATTGAAGACAGTACAATTTGGGATAGCGACCCAGGACATGAAAGAACTGGAGCATGGAGCATAAATGCCAGGAAGCTGTTGAACAGCTCAAGGGTACACATAAAAACTAAGTCCAAATGAAACATTTGCCTTTGATCTGACAAACTCAAATGCAGTGTGTGTCTCCACAAATGTCAAAATGTTTCATGCAGGTTGAAAATAGTTAAATGAAACACTGAGGAATATTAGCAGCAAGTACTTTTTGTATACTCTGACCCTCAAAACATTTTGGTTTTTAGTCACTTTTGTTTCCAAAGAGGATAAAAATAATCATATTGGGGTTTCTGGCAGATCCTCAGCTACAATTTGACCACTTAGATTATAAGTAACAAACTAACAAGGAGGAATCCTCAGGGATTCTCAAAATACTCAGTTTGAAAACAAAGAACATCATTGAGGACAATAAATCTGAAGAAGATGCATTGTATCCTTTGCATGCAACAAATAAATTGAATTTCTGATTTAAACCCGAAACTAATCTCATTTTAAATGAGTCATAAAGACCTGATCAGTGTCTGTATATGTTCCATTCATACTAATTAAGTGCCATGTGACTGCTGCATTTCTTGACATTTGCCTCTATTCTCTCAGTCAGGCAATGACAGGCTCCTCTTCTATAATTACCACTGAAAATAATACTACTGCAATTTAATTTTACCTGGCTTGCTTAGTTTTTGTTTATTTACTTACCATCTTCACTTTGACTCTTCTAATAATCATCACACAATATTGCTAAAACACTTTCAATGTGACATTTCTTACACAGCTAATAAATATTTTAGATCATAATTACTGCATTTCATAATCTGTGCATAATTTGGAATCCTCTCTAACTGTAACATACACACACACCCCATACACACACAGTTTCCATATGTAGAAGAAACTTTGTTCGTGCTGCTGTACTTACTGTAGCAGCATTCAGGTTTAATGTGGGTTTTAGGTATTGCTAAAGTGCAACTGAAACAAATAAGTATGTGCATTGTGATCATCAGCACAATCCTCTACCATGACCAGTTCCAAAAATAAAACCGCTGGGAAATACTGTTCAGACCTAAAAATTTTCTGCTTAACTTTTAAAATTTGTCATATAATTAAAGATACACTCTGTTGATTGAGGTATTTTGTTTAATTTTTGTGAATGTAAAAAACGTGGGGTTTTTTTCAGAATACAATGAATATTTTTCTGCAAGATGCTAACAGTATTAAAATAAATAGCATGTGGGTCCCAAATATATTGCTGTGTGTCCTTTTGATAGCTACTTTTTGATAGTTTCATTGTAAATCACCGAGAGGCCTAATGACTGTAATTTATACATGTCACTTAACGTAGGAACGCTGATTTCAGTAGGATACCTGCTTTGCACCATTGGACATAAGATCAGGAAAATCGGGAGCCATTTTCCATCTGCGCTTTTTGACCTTATGAAAATTGGAGGTAGGATTTCTGAAGCAGGGATATTTCTTTCTTGTGACTAGGCCATACGTTTGACACATCATGACACAGGTCTGGTTTGCTGCCGGCCAGCAGCCAGCTGCAGCACTACAGTGGGCTGCTCTGGGGGAACCTCATTTGCCTTCTTGTGACAAAGCTTTCGTCAAGGGTATTCCCCAGGCACGGCCGCAGCACATCTGAAATGGAAATACCAGCAGCAGAAGGTAAGCCTGTGCACAGGGCATGTTAGGTATTTGCTCTCAAATCTTGGCCTGCAAGTATCAGGAAAAGCATCATTGGAAAAAAAAAAAAAATCAGCATGTTTAAAAGACACAAGGGAAGAATATGGGTTTTTTTAATGGGAGGCACTCATGCAAAATTTGATTTTGAAAATGGGTAATCAAACAAAAATCAAGTTTGCAGTATCCCTTAAAAAATAAAATCTTAGTACTAAAGTCTTGCACCAATGAATCCAAAAGACGTGTAAAAACTGACTGAGCTTTATCGTGCATCATTTATCGTGTTTAGGTTTTGTGTATCATCAGCCTCAAGAACAAAAGAATTAATCTGTTTGCTATCAGGTCTATTACAAGGTTCTTCTCCATTAGTGTAACAATATTTGTATTATCCTTAAACAAACCTCAGGCTAATGTTTATCTCTAGTTTTGTATTAATCAATACAAATTAAAATATTTCCACTTCTCTAAACCCCATCTTTACTGAAAATAAAACTAAAAAAAGATGAGACAAAATCTGAGCCAAAATGATTAAACACTGCTCTTTTACCTGGCATTAGCATTCTCTGGATGCACACACTATTCCATTTTATTCTCAAAATCCTATTAAAATAATAATAACAAGGACTGAGACTGCTGCTACTGATGCATTAGATATGCTGGTGAAACTGAGCTCCCTAAGAGTTCCTCCTGCGAAATGCCTGCTGTTATAACCATTAGTAGTCGTAATGGCCAGTTCAGATTCTTGACTATTTTGTAGATTTAAAAATAAATAAATAAATAAAATAATTTAATAATCTCTTAAGGGAAATAGTGAGCTTTATAGTTTGGGAAACAAAACCAGATGGAAAAGGAAAGAAAAGGAAAAAAAAAAAAAACCAGGAAAAAAAAAGAAAAGAAAAAAAAGAAAAGAAAAAAAAAAGAAAAAAAAGAAGAAGAAAACTAAAGACACCCCTCCCCCTCAAGCCCATGAAAACTGTACTATAGGGAGCCACTCTATATGTGACCAGGTCTGGTTTTATATCAACTTCAAACAAATATGGGTACAGTTCTGACTTTACTCTCGTGTGAGCTTTCTCCCACATTTCAGTGAGAGGTTTGCTCTTATGTCTGGCATGTAACACTTTGTGCACATTTAACAAAATGACATAATCCCAACATATACTGTGTTCACAATATTCATATTTCTTTATTGAGAGCACAACAATAGTTCTATTGTGTAGGGCAGCTCTCCTTGGAGGTGGAAGGAAGGCTGCACACAGGCTTCCAGAGTGGTCCAGAAATACGATGGTGACACCAGACTGGCTCATGTAAACAGGAAATCAAACCAGGATGTAAACTGGACTGCTTCCATATTCAGTAATACTCAGCTAAAAATAAACAGGTTGAATAGAGGTAGGAAAGCCAATTCTCTCTGTAAACTCATTTTTCAACTTGAATTTTCCAAGACCTGATAGAAAAAAATCCAAATAAAATGAGTTTTACTGTTGCTTTATCAAAATGTCTGAAATGAGATTGCAGTCACATCCAGAGGATGTGACTAGGATTAAAAGGGGAATGGAAAGTCTTTCTTTCCAGAGAATAATAAGGACTTAGAGATGAAGGTTGAAAAGGAACATGACTACTCTATAAATATATCAAAGAATTAAAACAAACAAGGGGAAAGAAGTTCTATTTAAGCTAAAAGACAACATTGTCATAAGAATAAATAAATACAGATTGTGAAATCTAGAAATGATTAGGCATCTTATTCAGAGAAGGGTAAGGAATTCTCAAGCAGCCTTTACAGAGTGACGAGGATGGGCTTTTCTTCTGTAAGAGAATTGTCTAATGCTATTGCCTTCGAGACCATTGTGTGGAGTTCACCTGGAAGTTCCCCTGCAGCCCTTGGTTCCTTAAGGAAACTATTTCAGAAAAGGAGGAATTCTTCTGAATTATTTGGGTGACACAAGAAATACACATTATACACATACCATCAGTGAAGTTTCCCTTCTGCAGAAATCTATTTGCAGTACTGTTCCAAATACTGTCATTTGATGCATATCAAGTTCTTAATGAAAACAGAGAAAAAATGTGGCATTTCACTTAGCCTTTGTTACTTCACCATCTCCATCAGGTATGCCGGATGTCATACGATGAGTTTGGAGCTTGACCAACTATTAGTGATGGAGCAAAAAAGTCATAAGAGCCTCACATATAGCTGAAATCTGTGGGCACAACTGTCCCCAAATTTTAGGAATAGATGAACATAGGGTAAGAACTGGAAAGGAGCAGCAAAAGTCACCAAGTCCAAGCTCCTGCCATCACATGTAAACCTGGATATAATCCTATCAATAACACTGTCAAGCTTCATCTCAAAAAAAATAATATTGTTTGCCTCTGCTGGCCACAAAAGACAACTGTTCCAAAACCTTGCTGCTATAATATTGGGAGGTTTTGCTCATTTCCAACCTCAGTTTTTCAAGGATATTTTTTCCTGTGCAAAATATCTCTTCATCGCAATCATCTTTGTCTTACTATATTAGAGAAGCTACACTTTTGCTGTCGTCTTATGCCATAAACCTCTAATCATTTCTAACAGGTCTTCTCCAGCTGGGGAATCAAATTAATTCTTTAAGCTGAATCAATCTTTCTTGGATAAGAAAGATTAGATATGTGACAAGTTCTAGATTATTGAAAAACTTCCCTAATGTCTAGGTCTGCTTGCAAGGGATGAAGGGTAAAATACACAATGAGTAGGTGCAACTCTGAGGGAAAAGAAGCAAATACAGGAGGAAGCTTTTGGTTAGAGTCTCGGTGCTTAGTGGTAAGCAAGAGCAGACCAGCATGTCACTTATAGGATCTGTGCTGGCTGCCTGAGAACAGCAGCAAGGAATGGCCAAAGGTACCCTAATGGGTAGCTGTCATTATTCCCACCCTAAACCGTATATTGCACTAGGAATACAACGCAGATATCAACAAACCATGAACATTCATGGCACGCTCCATTAATGGCTAATCAAGGCATTGGCATTGCTACAGGTTTTGTGAAATGGATACAGGACCTAGAAACCAAGTAAGTCAACTGAACCAGCATTCAAGGAGGGCCCTTTCTTCAGAAAACGGTTCTTGTGACTCAGTCTTGGCTCCTCAGGTCCACTGGAAATGCTGGATAAGTAAATAAAACAGGTGCCCAGTATTTTCTCCCCCTGAGTGTAGAACTTCTTAGAAACCTGGAGGCTGTGGAAGGAGGAATGCACAATCAGACTTGGCCACAAGCCGAGTGTCTCCATTCAGGAGTCACAGTTCTGAAGTTGCCTTGAGAGATCAGTGGTGGGCCTGCCTCCCTAGAGACTTACGAAGGACATCCTAGGTGGCAGGGGCAGAATTTAGATGTCTGCCATGAGGAAGAGGTATCACAGTATAATAGAGGTGGTACATGTTCTCATTCATGTGTAAGCTCTGAAGGGGAAGGATTTTTACACCATCCTAGGAGATGACAAGATGATTACAAGGTATAAAGGCAGACGCGGTGACAGCGGCCTATAGAGGAACTGCCCTCCAGTGCAATGGAGTTCACTCTAACTTCCACCCTGTTCTGAGTCCTCATATCTTCAAGTATTGCCTTTCTTCCTTCTTGACACACTTTAGCCTTCTGCCACCAAAATTTTCATTAGTATGCTCTTATTTTTTATCATTAATGAAGGTGATGAATAGAACCATTGAATGATACTGTGCCCAAGACTGAATTCTGAGAAATTCTGCTTGCAAGTAGCAACCCAGAAGATCATCTTGCAAGGACAGCTCACTCTTTGCTTTAGACAGTTTCATATTTACCTTCCAATTCCTTACCATAATTAGTCATTGATAGGCATTGCCTGACTGTTTATTAAGGTTAGATTTACCTCCTTTTCTTTGTTTTTTGTTTTGTTAAGAAAAAAATATCAGCATTGTACCTAGATACTAAAATATGTGATCATTTTACAAAATGTTGGCATACAGTTTTGGCTTCTCTAACTATATGATTATGATGGAATAGTCTTTTCAAAAAGCTGATTTCTGTCTGCTTTGACACTTGTTGAATTAAATTTGATGGAACAAAAGAATCTAGAGAATCAAAACTATTAGCATGCAATATTCAGTAGTTAAATACTGTTCCGTTTCCATGGTACAGGCTTTGGGTTTCTTAGTTTCATAGCAAACTGAAGTGGATGGTAAAATCTATAAATTTATGAACTAAAATAGAAAGAGGAAGAAAAAAATGATTCAGTTGTGATAAAAGGAAATTTACACAAAGAATTAAGGTAGAATACAATGCAGCTGTTACATTTCAGCATCACTCACTGAAGAAAAGTAAAATGAGGCTGTTTTAAAATGATCTCTTTTCCTCCTTTTATTTAGCTCTTATGTACAAAAATGCAGTAATTTCTTCAATAAATCAGTCATATAACCATTTTGCACATGCATTTAGCTATAATTTTTGAGCATGCACTCTTGAAAGTGCTAAGACTTCAGCATTAACCTAAGTCAGTTGCAGTATTGATTGTATATATGTTAAATTATTTAACCTTAGAACAATTCACTGTTTTTTCCTTAGTGGTTGTTGTACTAATTTATACTTTCGACAAGTAGGGAACACCTTGATTTCCATTCATCACAAAAGAAAATCTACTTGATTAGAGTCAGAAACTGTTATACTTGATGATGTTTTCTAAGTGCAACATGTTTTCCGTACTTGGAATAAATTATGTACCTGCTACAATGCCAGATGCATAGTCAGTAGGCAATTTTCTGCCAACATGAGGGGTTTTTTGTTGTTTTCACATCAATATTAACCATCTCAATCAAAATGCAAAATTCACACTCACTGCCATCTGGATGGTTATACTGTCCGGGGACTTTGTGTTTCCAAATTGATAATGGCTTTCCCTCCTCTATTGATGTAATTTCACACACTAAATAAGCAAGATAAAAATCATCATTGAGTATCGTAGCACATACTAAGCATTTTCTAAGCACTATGTTGGAAAGAATGTAACTGGATGGAAATTATTAATATCAAGAAAGAGAAAGATGGCGTAAGCATATGGGCAGAGCAGGAAAGAAAAGTTGTGCCTTTCATTACAGACATCATCTTGTCATATGCCAAAGAAACAACAAAGCCCATTTGAAAGTGTGCATGATGGAGAACACATTTGAGTACTTCTAATTTATGATAGTAATGATCACAAGAAATGCACTAAAAAAACCCCAAAAACCCAGAGGCAAATCTATTCCATTAATGCTTATTGAAGTTACAGCACGTGCTCTGCGACAGACACACTGCCTGGACTGTTGATATTTTTTTACAAATGACTATGGTGTCCATGTGTTGGAAGGATGAATCTGCTGAAGAAGTGGCCAGGAAGTCTCCCAGCATAAGATACATAATTCACAAGCATTTAATAGATCAAATCTGCTACATATACATACAGACTGTCTTATTGGAAATGCCTGCAGAATCCATTAGAATCTCTTTGGAGTACGTTATTTTTCTCCCAAACAACCCAGAACCCAAGATCCTGTAACATAATAAACCACTTTTTTTCCATAATCTATCTGGCAAAGTCAATGAGTAGGTAATATCATGGCTGAATGCTTTGAATACGAAATATAAAAATAGAGAAAACCAAACTACTCTCAGGTCCACATGCAACTACTAAAGCAGAATGCTCACGAAATTAGCTGTATTCATGGTTTAAGTCTGCTTTTCACTTTAGCCTTTACTTCCATTATACAAAGTCAGTGCAATCAACAGTCACAGTATTGTAAAACTAGTAGACCCAAATAAACAATCTTCTAATATGCTCAGCAAAATTTGCAGATCCTGAAAAGCCTGATCTGTGGTTAAGCTCAATTCTAGATGCTGCCTGAGGTTTTTTTTTTTGCCGTGTTTCATTCTGAGTGAAACCTGAATGGTCGTCTTCTAGATTGCTTGCAGAAATGGAGATCCACACAAGAGAGCAATGTCTCGGTGGGAATTCCCTTGTTTGCTGAGGTCTGCAGAGCCTGAGTACGCCTGGTTACCAATCCACCAGGATTTTATTAAAAGGCTTCTCAAATGTGGTAATCCCAGCAGCACTGCTCAACCCATGCCATGGCATGGACACAATATCTTGGAGCTGTCTCCTGCGTGTACTTTAAAGGGGAAAAGCTCCAGCTGCCTACTTGTGTCTCCATTTAATACATCTCCCATCAAAGACAGCTTGGAGAAGCCATTGCTCAACTTAGTGCTTATTATCCTGATATCAGTCTTTAAGCAGGACTCCAGGCAGATCTTCAGTACTCTGAACTAATAACTTGTACTGGTTAAACCAGAAGAAACAATAATAAAGAACAGCATTAGTAGACATCAGGATAAATATGGTACAATGAAGAGTCAACACGGCTTTTGTAAAGGGAAGTCGTGCTTCGCTAATCTCCCAAAGTCCTCTGACAGAGTCAATAAAACATGTTGGCAACACAGATCTGTTTGATACCATCTGCCTGGATTTCCAGAAGGCACTCAGAAAGTTGCCTTCCTCAAGGCTCTTGAGGAAGGTAATCAGACATGAAGAAATGTTCAGGAGATAGGAAGAAGGGAGAGGAACTAATAGTTGCCTTTCACAGTAGAAAGAGATCACACGTGGAGTTCCACATGGCTCTGTGCTGAAGGCTGCACTGCTCAACACAGATCACAAGTGACCAGAAAACAGTGTTGAAAAGAGACAAAAATGTTTGCTGATGACACTGAATTAGTCAGAATGATATAGACTGACTGCAGACTCACAGAAGAACCTTCTACCATGTAATGACTAGGCAACAAAAATTCACTGTGGAGTAATGTAAAATGGAGGCAAACAATGCTAGAAATCACTACAAAAGAAATCAAGAACATAAAATGTAATTTTTCTGTGGTATAAATGCATGACACATCCACATCCTCAACAGTGTTTATAGTTACATATCCATCTTCAGATAGATATAGAAGTACTGTAAAAGATACAGATAAGTGTAGCAAGTATGGTAAAGATATGTTACAGGATGAAGAACAATAAAATAGACGAAGATTTTTGTTGTGAAAAGCACTAAGATGACATATGCTAGAGATCAATAAAATCAGGAGTGGCCTGGACAAGGTGAATAGGAAATAACTGTTTCTTTCAATATAAAATCTGGAAGATATCAAATGAAACCAGAAGGTGCCAGCCTCCAGGTGAACAAAAGGAACTATGTCTACACTCATCATGTAATTAACCAGTAGAACTTGTGACAGGACATTGTGGATGCTAAAAATGTACCTGAATTCAAAAAAGAATTTGATAAATTCATGGAAGAAAAGGACACCAAAGACTATTCAATACAAAACCACAGCATCTAGTTCAGAAAGCCCTAGAATAACTGATCACTAGCTACTCAAAAAATATTTTGGGGAGGATCTCTAGAGGGTCCTTATAATCTTCTCAGGACACTCACTTGGTGGTCACTATTGGAGACAAGGTGCAGAGCTAGATGAAACTCTGATCTTACATGTATTGCTATTATTCAGGTTTGAATTGGGGTTATGCACTGTCAGCATAGAATCAGTGTGCACAATAAAAGTCTTCCATGTTGGATGTGCAGAATGAACCTGGAATTTCTGGGCAGTGCCATCATACTGTGCACACTCAGCTGCGCTCTTTGAGGAAACATCAAACCTACTGTACGCATGGAGCCACCATCTCCGATGTGCTGTGAACATCCAGGGTTTCCAAAAAACTATGTCAGGCCTCTACTCACAACTGTGCTTACTCATTGTCATTGCAAAACCATCAGATTTACCAGGAAAAGCACTGCTGCATACCTCAAAATCTTACATAAATACAGAATTCCTCTATATCATGCCAGACAAGATTTCTAAGCGAGAAAGAAGACATATTCATGAGAAAACAGAGGGATGGTAGTCCTACTTGGAATATCCTCTTTTATCTGGAGTGAACGTGGCTTCTCTGACTTGAAAGACAGGTTTTATATCATTTGGCGGTTCTTGTTTTCATTGTCTGCAAATGAGCTGCCTCTTTGTCTCTGCTTGGTGGTAGGATCTAAGGGTTTGTTAAGCAGTTACTTTTCTTTGCCCTCGTCATTTTTGTCATCACAAGTTGCACTCTCATAATGAGAGGTGGTTGAGTTCATGAGAAAATGTCTGCGTTTTGCCAAAGTGATCTTCCTGGTCCGTATCATACATGTGAACGAGGCTCTCCAATGCAGAGGTGTGGCTTTCTAGTGAAGTAAACCAAGATTGGGTCTTAATCATCTTCATTTGCCTTAGTGTTTGCTTTGCTGTTTCAACATAGTTTTCAAAGTCCATTCACCTCTGAATAATACAGGCTGTAAGCATGTCTATTAAACCTCTGTACCTTTCAAATATTTGAAATTCCTGAGATATTTAATGGGTTCTGTTATCTGAAACAACTTTATCACAGATGATGTTGGCTAATGCTGTCCTGTTGTGATTAATTTCCTTGCTGACTAATGAAGTACTTAGCTGAATTTCTTTAATAAAACTAGTGCAATAGTCAGCTCTGAGTATGTCCTGGTCATGTGTTCAGATAGTTCCATAACCAAATGCTGTTAGCTGCGTCACAGATTAGCACAGGTTTATTATAAGTTTATTCTTAATATTCTCTGTACAGTGAAAAAAATAACCTCTTCTGTTCCTGTCTTGTATTGGATTTTTTAAAATTATTTTTGTGTGTTCTTTGGTCAGCACAATTCTAGCATGAGTTCTGTGGGATTTTCCCAAAATCTGTACATTTTTCTCAGAAGAACTATTTCCTTTTCTTGTAGGACTAGTCCACTTCTTTCAGTCAATTCTCTTTTTTTAGTTTTATTTTAGATGTCTGTAAAAATTGATGAAGTTTCCTACTAGCCATCCTGAAGTTTTTTGGTTTCTTTAAAAGCATTGCTTCTGTCTATGTCTGATGGATCATGTGTAGATTACGGTAAGTGTACTGTGCTCTTGTTTCTCCTTGGTTTTATAGCTTTTACATCTTCTCATACTCTGAAATAGAGTGAGACGTGCTTGTCAAAATTCTCTCCCAGGCTTACATTAAATTACGAGGTATATTTTTCCATTTCTCACTGAAAAGTTGGCAGCAGAGATACCAAACCTTCCTCAAGAATATTTTCTAGGAATTGTTTATACAATTCACCTATCCAGAGCTTGTCCAGACTGATATCCTTGCTGTCCCTCTCATTATGTCTCACTTCCAAGTTCTTGTAGACACATTATGATTTTCACGTGTCTCACAACAAAACATGGAATGTTTTCTTACTGTTACTAATGCAACTTTCTACTGGGGGGAGGTTGGTGCTTTCAACTGTTGCTGAATGACCACAGATAAACTTTCTGACATCTAGTGACAGTAAGGAACAATTCCTTTTCTGCTTGAGCATAATTCTGCTACCTCAGCATGTGTTCTCCATTTGCTCCATTCCTGCCACAAGGCTGCTCCAAGGGCTGTTTATGAAGCAGCTTACAAACCGGTAGCATTTTCCCTTGTTTTCCGCATGTTCAGGAATTATCAGGCTTTCCAGTTCACACTCCATTTTCCACAGTCAGCTCAGCAGAAGTAGTCAATCACCAAAAAGCTGGAGCCTCCATTGATTCCAACTGCTTGGCTTTTCTGAAAGCAAACATTATATATGAGTATAGATGTATCTTATAGATTCTTCTCATTTAATTTTCTAAAGGCTTAAGAAAATTCAATTCATCAATAATTAACAGCCTAGTTTATATTTTACAAAGAGTCATACCTTAAGCTGAAAAATGCCCCAAATGAGAACACATGTTGATCGCAGACACCCCCAGCAGCAACTGCAATCCAATTTCTGCAGGAGGTTCCTACGCAGCCAACAGCCTTCCAGGGGCTGGGGGACAATGTGGGAGCAGATCTTTGTGGCCTCTTGTTCAATACAGTATTTCTGCCAGAGGAGATGATAAGCTTTGCTTAGACTTCTTGTTCCACACACTCTGTGAAGAGGAGTGGAGGTAGCCAGCATGAACACTCATTCGGGTCAAGCACAGGAAAAAGGGTATGGGGAATTACTGATAGCACCGCTAGAGTCTGGTCGGCACCGGCTTTGGCAGTTCCTTTAGATATCAATAGCTGCCGAATTCTGAATCTCTTCTTTGTGGTGAGGCCACAAGAAAAGAAAGACTGAATAAGCTTAAGCACAATAATATTGGGGATTCTGATGTGCACTTTTATACTGTCATTAGCAATAATTTGCAAAGGCAGAAGTAAAATCAATCTCATAAATATCATACTCCATCTTGGCAAAAAAATGCATGCAAAAGCTTTAACATTTTAAAATATTTTCACTTCTGCATGAAAACCTGTGAAGCATCTGTCTCAAAACTCTAGGGTTTTGAAATAGCTTTCTGAAGGTCAGGTAATTTTTTTTTTAATATTATTAATTCATAATTTAGTTGGGTGTAGATTATAGCCTATGAAGGCCAAATACTTAATCCTCTGACTCCTTTTGCTGTCATTTTTATGCATGTTGCTCATCACACACTTGTCTAACGCAAATTTCCTCATTTTGACCTACCAGTGATCTCAGTTATTTTTCACAGAAGAACCTACCTTTCAGAAATGTTTATGACAATATGTTTTCAGGTCAGGTTTTTTGTCACCTTTTGAGTTTATCATTCACAATGGATTATGGCAGGTGGTCACTAAATGTAGATTTCTACTGACTAAGGCTTTAATTTCAACAAAAGTTGAATAAGAAAGATTCATGACCCAAGCTTTTAAAAGCCAGCACATCTTACCTTCTACATTTTAAAACAACTGTTTGTGAGACAGGTGAAGAGAACATTTTCAGGTAAATTTTGCTATCAAGAGAAAAAAATCAACAGAAAAGAAGTTTTTACAGCAATTGAAATAGGATAAAATTCTAAGGATTAGGAATGGAGTGTAGAAAGTATAGGTCTGTTGAATGTACCTGACACAGTAATGTGCATGTAACTACTCGCAACATACATTAAAATCCTTCCTCTTTTCCCTCCCCTGTCAAATTCAACAGGTAGGCAGTCTATAGGTAATGGTCTCCCACCATAATGGTCAGTTAAGAGTTACTCAGTGATATTCACTAAAAGCCTTAACATTAACAATTTGTCTATTTTTATGCCTCTTAATTTTTTTGTACTGGTACTTGGTGTACACAGAGCTCAAAGAGTCAATTTCAGCAGACTTATTTAATTGTGTTTCTTTCCAAAAGTTCAATGAAGAAAGAATTACAACATTTTTTTGTCATCGTAGGTCAGATCACAGTCTATCTGGGTCCACATCCCCCTGTAACCTGTCTCTAAAGTGGCCAAGAGTGGATGATGTTAAGGGAATGAATGCAAGAGATGACACATCCATAGTGTGGTCCTCCACAGGCACTGGCACTTAGCAGCCGAAGGAGATCCTTAATTACAGTTTATATATTGACTCTCCTGTACTATAGTTACCAAACAGTATCTGTGAATTTATCAGCTTCTCTTCTTGCCACTACATATTTTATGTCCAGAACATTGTGTGGTATTGAGTTCCACGACATAATTATATGTTATGTGAAAAAGTACATCCCTTTGTTCATTTTAAATCTGTTGCCTGATAAGATTTCATTTGATTCCTCCTAATTCCTTGTATCACAGAAAATGATGACTAGCCTCCATTGCATTCACAAGTTCAGAGTTCTCTCTCAAATTCCTCCTTAGATTTTCTTTTGTAAGTTGGTCAGTCCAAATGTATTTTGGCTTTCTTCATACATAAGCTATTCTAACTGTTCAATATTTGCAGTTTTCAGCTGTCATCTTTAGACTTGATGATTTTGAATAATTCTTCACCATTTTCAAACATATCACTGCGATTGTCTCTTTCTATCCAAGATTGTTTATGGCTAGTTTATTGAGTAGTACCCATCTCTGTACAGATACTTTCAGAGACTGCTCATAACATCTTTCATTGTGAAGCCAAGAACCCTGAAGAGAACTCTCTCTGTTATTATGTGATACCTCCATTTCCTTCAAAGACTTTGGTGAGGGACCTAAGCTTTTGAAATACTTGAAAACAAAACTATAGTATACACACTGGGTGACTCTTGCCCATTGACCTCTAACATCTCTAATAATTTTTTGAAATACCACATCCCTTACAGAGGCTTTGTTGATTTTTCTCCAATATATCAATCTGAACAAGATGGTTCTTTTCTTCTATTATTTTGTATAGTTTCTACCAATCTACTCATATGGACTTTCTCTTTATACAGCCTTTCTGTTTTAGAACAGCACCTGGAAGGCTTCATTTCCCTAGCCTCTATCAATTGCAAAAGTAAGCAAGGAAATTATTAGTATTTGATTATCATTCAGATGTCTGTAGTTATTAAAACATCTTTTCATTTTTTGTACTATGTGCACGAGTCAAGAGAACTTTAATAAAAAATTAATACAATGCATTTGCAGAGCTCCAAAGACAAGTTTAACTGTAGAGATAGGATTGAAGGCCGTTTGGAACTAATTCAAAGCCCACTTGAGTCTTTTTGCAACTCCAAAGAGCTCTACTGGATTTAGCTTGTTTGATGACTGTGTGTTTGATGCAAGAAATATTTGCAATCAAAATTTGCTGCAAAAAGTGCTTATTACTGGTTATAATGTTCCCTATGAGCTTGATGCCATTCTGTAGATTTCCTACTGACTGCAGTGAGCACAGAATGAAGCTCAACCATCCCATTGCTTCTTTGTTTTGAGAAGCAAAGCCCATTTCAAGCAGAAGGAATTTTTCCATGAACTCTACTCCATGTTTTGGGAGAACCAAATCTCCAAGTCTTTACTCTGGGAAACTTTCATTGAAAGTAACAGCTTAATGCTAGAACTATAGAAGACCAATTCTGCCCCAAATAGTAAATATCTAACCTTAACTATTAAAAATGCTGCTTTGAAGTAAGGAAAAGAAAAGCTGATCTGGCATTTTATTGGACTTTCTTTCATTTGTGAAAAATGTAAATGAGCAGTGACAAAACTGTCAAGGCTGACATTTTACCTACCCTTCCTCCTTTTCTTGCATATTTTTGCATATTCCACATAACTCCATTTAAAAAAAAATGCATTTTATGTTTATTTTCCCATGTTTTGACTCAAAACTTTCATACATGCACTATAATATGCACATTAAGAGCCAATTTACAAGGCAAAATTTCATACCAATTTCTATATGCAATTCAAATTGCCAGAACAATGGCACATACATTAAAAAGACTACATTTTGAAAATGTAATTTTATGTAGGCAATAGATTGCTATTGCACCCACAAAAGAATATCATAAAACAGTGAAACATGTCTCACAAGTCATAGCAAAAGACACATTAGCCCTCTAAGCAGTAGTTTGTTTGCATGAAAATTAGCACTGAGAAGTTTTACTGGGAAACTGCAGGCTTGGGTTTTTCCAACAGAGTACTGACTGCAACATGTGGAGTTCTGTTCATTTTTGTGTTGCTTCTGTTCTTCTAACCCACATGGAAATACCCACTTACTTTCAATTTTCTGGAAAAAATCTCACTGAATTTTAAACAGAATACTTAGGTTTGCAGGAAACTGCATGAAACCGATGAATAAGACTGTGATGCCTGGATGCCTTTGGGGAAGCCATCATCATTACTTTGCAGTCGGGAATACAATGTTGGATCTCAGCGGGGATGTTCGGAGCTGCAGAAAGGCTAAGGGAATGCAGAATTTCCAAGCCTGCACTTTACACCTGCCCTAGTCACTTCTCAATTAATACTAGAGGATGATTTGTACGATGATCAAGGGTAGAATCTGGCCAGGATATAAGCAGTTAGATGGTACTGCTACAGAAGTATTATAGAGTATTATATCATCACCAGAAAGGCAGAAATATTCACACTTTGGAGATCTCTGGTATCACTGCAAATTGAATAAGACAGTGTGGCATCAGTTCTGCAGCCTGCACAAAATGGCTCACATGGGAGAGTCTTCCATAACTATGAGGTAAAAAACAATAAATCCCTCTTTGTAAATGATTCCTGAATTTCTGGACAGTCTGAATTTGTTGGTAGGCCCCATAATGCCCCTTTAAATTACATAGATCCATTGTGCAGTCCGTGTATGTGATAAACATGTTTCAGAGTGTGTAGGGGGGACAGACATAAAGGGACCTGCTGAAATGTACTTCTTGTTTCTTAGACATAGTTTTGTTCTGCTGAGTTGCTCTTAAGCTTTTATTATCCCAAGCTTTTTACTATTTACTTTGCTTTACCATTTACTTTACCCTTTACTTTGCTTGCACTAAGTTCCCTCTAGAGAGCCTGGAGTAAGAGCTGGATGTCCACAGCCACTCTGCAGAGCTACAGTTTGTAACTTACACGGAGACCAAATGTTGATCACTGGGGTAAATGCTTCTTTCTGTTGTCAACTAAAATCCACATTATATTTACTATTTACACAGCATTTCGTGCTTCTGAAATACTGAAAACATTTTAAATTGATTAATCCTGTCTGTCATACACATTGAGGTCATACTTGTTTTTATGGGCAGCAATGTTACTCAGGATTAACTCAGCGGAACTCAGTTTCTCCAGCTTTACATAAGAATATAATTTGGCTTTTAGTGTTAACAAATATTTTAAAGAGGGTAAAACATTGAAACAAATTTTGTCCTGACCTGCAAAGCCATTGCTGTGGTCTTACAGGATTCCACAGTTTTAAGCAATGGCAGGATCTACTCATTCATTTTGAGGCTAAGCTTGTGTAAGGGGCTACTATGTTTGTGGGATAAAATTTAACACCTAGATCCTTGCTACATCTTCCCTACAAGCGTAACAATTCAGAGCAGGATGTTACTGAATTTGCTCAATGCTACAGCAGCGCATGTAGATACAGGCAGACATTCATCCAGCAGAAGGGTCGGTTTCTCTGACAGCAAAGCAACACTTGTAGGCTGGCACGGAGAAAGGAGAGTCAGCCTACAGACTGCTAACTAGGTCCAATAGAGCAAATCCTCATCCTAGCAGTATTACTGCATTTTATCATATTAAAAATATATTCAAATAATTGTAGATTTTTAAAAATGAAGCTGTCTCTCCTTAAATGAAGAGCAGATGGTTAATTCTTATTCATGGCTACAAGAGGAAAACCAAGAAATAGCTGGCCTAATGTATAGCATGGGAGATTTAGCATAGACTTTAGGAAAATGTTTTCCAACCTGAAGGATTGCTAAACACCGAAATAGGTTAGCTTGGAAGGCCATAGACTTGGAAGGCTTTAGGAAACTGGAAGTTTTAAGAGCAGTTAGGCATACTTTTATTGAGGATAGTCCAGGATACAGCTGAGCAGCTCAGTGTAGGGGGATGGACAACTAGTTTCTTGAAATCCCATCCAGCTTTTCAGTACTACAATTCCAGAGAGGCAGGACTGCCCTTACACTGCTGCAGTGCAAATGATCCTGAAAGTAAATGGCCAGCTTGAAACAACTGTACAACTGAATAAATTTAAGAGAAAGGAAATGTCCGTACAGTTTTCTTACTACTCTTTATCTCAAAGTTATGTATTATATTGGGTCAGCCAAGAAAACAAATACCATATTCTGACGCAATCCAGTTCTGTCTGTGTTGCCCACATTACTGTTTCTTTTTCCCTATCTTGATTATAGATCAGAGTAGTAGAGGCTTAAAATTGCAGTTGTCAGAACAAGAGGTCACTTGAGTCATTGCAGTTTTCAGAAATGTGGCTTATGCCCTCAGAATTTTCTCTGGGAACGTTTTATTGTAAATGAAACCTATTTCATATCACCCTGTCTTTGCAAGACTTCAGAAGAGTGGGACAGAATGGCTGAAGAGTTTTTCTTGGGTTTTTTTTACTGCATAAACATTAGAACAATACATTCCTGGTTTGGCCACTTTTATGGCTAACTGCCTGCACTTCTGGTAAAGCAACAGTTTAAATGAATCACACTCAAAACTAATGCCCTATTGCAGTAATGTTGTCTGCATCACCCCTTTAGAGAGGGTAAATCCTTTTGAGTAGCCGGGGCTTGGCCTCTGAACCAAATACTTCGCTGGTGTAACTCCTTTGATGTGTATAAACCTGACTTTCACTTTCTTCAATTTTTGCAAATTTGTGGCTTGAGTTTTCACAAGTATTTTTCATGATACAAATTACATTTCTCTGTAAAAATCCAAACTCTGACCTGAATGCAGTCTTGACCATCTAATACTGAAAAATGAGAAACTGAAAGCTGAAATGACACATTTGTACAGTCATCCTAATTAGTATTAGAGGAAACAAAGCAAAAAAAAAGCAGCAGCAGATAGATACACATCACTAATGTTCCCTTTAAATCCTGATTTTATTCCCACCAGCAAAATTACCTGTTTAGCTAGTGTCTAGAAAGCTAATAGTTGGTTTTCAAATGTGCACCCCTACTTTACCCATAAGTATAATCTGCAAAGATGCAAATGGAATGCAAATGTTACAAATATTACATCAAATTCTGGTCCAAACCAAAACTGAATTATGTCCCCATTTTGCACCAGTAAATTGCCAGCGCAGGTCAAAGGCAGAACCAGTAGCCAACAGGAAAAAAAAAAAAAAGACTCTAGCTGAGCTCTGGGCAAAAGCTTTACTGCACCAACCACACTGAGGCAGGAATAAAAAATACTAACAAAATAACAGTAGAAAGTAAGCTACATTTATTCTCTAAATAGCAGATAAAATAAGTGCATAGTATTTGTGGTTCTCAAAGGCTTCAGAGGATTGCAGAGTATTTAGTGGAAATCTTTCAAAATTGCCAACTAAACTGATGGGCATCTTGTTTATACATGTTACATTACCGAAATTGGGCATTACTATATTTAAATGAGGTTTTGTTGAAGGTTTTCACGTCCTACCAGTTTTAGACTAAACCAAACAGTGGTTTATTGAAATTGAAACATTTTCCAGTCAGTCTGGCCTGAAGACAAGCCTTAAGTGACTTTAATTCTGGAATTGTTTCAATTAAAAAAAGAAAGTTTAAAGATGCTATGCTCATCATGTTAATTTATTTTTGCTGCACAGAATTTTTTCCCAGCTTTTATATTTATTAGTTATATTTCAAGACTTTAATATCTGCCTCTAAGTCTCTTTGCAATTGTTCCATATTCTAGATGGGTTGGGAGAGGTGGAAACCTAACCAAAGATTGGATTATGGTGTTTAGAAAGTATGTTGTAAAATGTAACTCCTAGTAGTTTCAACTATATACTTGTGGGGCAACAGCAGCTGAAATATGAATCTAGCATCTGGGACAGTCTGAGACCAATAAGCCAGTTAATTTGCAATGACATTCTCTTTTCTGTTGGGCAAATAAAAATAGAAGATACTTGCTGTGGTACTTACAGACGCTAACATATCTACTTCTTACTGTTCAAAGATACCCCATTTTAAGCAAAGCTGATACATGCCTTGAATGCAATTTACCCTCACAGACTCCTAAGCCCAGGTTAGTTCAGTAGCAGGCCCAGCTCTTGGTTGCAATCATTTTGCTAGTTGAGTTCATTATTCTCACACATGGCTTGCATGGCTTTGTATTACAGGATCGACAGGGGGAACAACTCTTTCCCTTCTTCCTCCACTGGCTAAATAGTTTCACAAGTTTAGTTTCTTAGGTAATTCTCAATGTCTTGGATATTTTCGTTAGCCTTTGGCCTTTGTAGCCCCCATCGGAGAAGATAAAGCTTTCTACCTCACACTCATCCCCTTCAACCATGGGGAAGACTCTTACTTCACTCTCTGAAGGAATCACATAGTTACTCCAAATTTTGCGCATCCAGGACTTACAAGTGAATCAATGGCATTTCACCCGGAAGGACCAGTCTGCTCTGATTAAACTGGTCTTCCAGGAACAACAGCACGTTTCAAAACACTCAGCTTCCCCTGCTTGTGACAACTCTTACTGAAAGGATGGTCAGAGAGCAGTCATTACAGCAGGGCGGCTGCCCTGAACAAAACAAAAGCTAGCAGACACAGAGCGACTCTTACAGTGGTTGCAGTCCACTGAAAAAGATGCACTTACACCGCTTGTTTGAAAGTGAGAAGTAAACTGTGCATGCCTGGTGAGCCCATCAGGTGTGCTGGAGTCTGGCGAGCCCATCGGGTGTGCTGGAGGAGTGGTGTCTTTACAGACTGGCAGATCGGAAAATGAAGCACTGAAAGGATCTCTACAAATACGTGCTCTGTGGTCTCCACGGTTTGTTGAAGGTGACATCTTGGGGATCCCATCTTCAGATAAAAAGACTTAGGACAAAAGGTTGAAATACATTAATCGTGATCATTGGCTTCTTAGTCATGTGAGAGCTACAAAAAGTATAAACGGGTTAGATTTGCATGTTGTGCATTCGTACAGTGCTCCTCAAGGCATGCCTCAGTGGCATGAACAGAGCCCGATGAGCAAGCTGGAAGTGCAGCTCTGCAGGATGCTGCCTGCCCTCCTCAGTGACCCTGGCGATTACTTCATAGGGTTGTTTCATGCAGACAATAGCAAATTTTCTAACTCCACCTAGATTTTAAGAAAGGTTACTTTTTTGCAAACTTTCCATACATTAAACAACTCCAAACCTTTCCAGAAATGACAAAAAGCAGATCAGCAGTAGGCTGTATTACTTTCCACCGACTTCAATGGCTTTAGTTTAGGCAATCTGAGACATACTGATATTTAAAATGACCTGTGAAGCTGACCTTTACATTGAGAGCCAAAAATATCATTTCAGGATTTTGAGAAAAGCAGACTAATATTGATACAGAGTATGTACCTGTAATTAAAGCACAGAATAAAGAATAAGACTGTGGTAATTAACAAAAAGAAATGTTTTTTGAAGCCCAGAATATTCAGTTTTCAGGTTAGATATAGCAGAAATAAAATAAGTTATAATAGCAATGTGCCCTTAAGGTATCTAACAACTGTAACCTCACTTCAGAGGGAAGTCACACAACAATCAGATGATTAGAATTAAGGTGCTCTTTGGTACATTTAGCTCCTAAATAATTAAAACTTTTTTTTTAAAAGCCGTATTTCCATTTTTTATGTAAATGTTGTTTTCCAGACTGAGAATACCACTTAAGGCTATTATTCATGGATTTCTTCAAATAAAATTGTGTGCAAACATTCACTCTGCACAACATGGGGCATACAGCTCATTAGCTAACCTCCTGAGGCTCTCAGTCCAGAAAGCAGTTCAGAGCATCTAATTTGAGGTCAGTTCAGAGCATGAAAACTAAGCAAGCTTCTTGTTCCCATAACCAGGAACCACGGTCCCACTGTTTGTGTGCCCAGCACCACCCTGCATGTTTCTCTACGCACAGTCCCACCGGGAATGTGTGAACATGTAAACCCTACTGCAACTGCATGGCACTGCTGTTTTGTGTGGCCACTCTCTTCCTGCTGGGCAAGAAGCAGGTAAGAAAATGGATTTGGCAAGTAGTGATCATAGAATCATAGCATGGTCTGGGTTGGAAGGGACCTTTAAAGATCATCTAGTCCAACCCCCCTGCCATGGGCAGGAACACCTTTCACTAGATCAGGTTGCTCAATGCCCCATCCAACCTTGAACACTTCCAGGGATGGGGCATCCACAACTTCTCTGGGCAACCTGTTCCAGTGCCTCACCACCCTCACAGGGAAGAATTTCTTCCTAATATCTAATTTAAATCTACCTTCCTTCAGTTTAAAGCCATTACCCCTTGTCCTGTCACCACAGGCCTCGGTAAAAAATCTTACTCCATCTTTCATATAAGCCCTCTCAAGGTACTGGAAGGCTACTCTAAGGTCTCCCCGGAGCCTTCTCTTCTCCAGGCTGAACAACCCCAACTCTCTCAGCCTGTCCTCATAGGAGAGGTGCTCCAGCCCTCTGATCATCTCTGTGGCCTCCTCTGGACTCACTCCAACAGCCCCATGTCTTTCTGATACTGGGGACCCCAGAGCTGGATGCAGTACTCCAGGTGGGGTCTCACCAGAGTGGAGTAGAGGGGCAGAATCCCCTCCCTCGACATGCTGGTCACACCTCTTTTGATGCAGCCCAGGACACGGTTGGCTTTCTGGGCTGCAAGCGCACGCTGCCGGCTCATGTTGAGCTTCTCATCAGCCAACACCCCCAAGTCCTTCTCCTCAGGGCTGCTCTCAATCCATTCATCCCCCAGCCCATATTGATACTGAGGATTGCCCCAACACATGTGCAGGACCTTGCACTTGGCCTTGTTGAACCTCATGGCGTTCACATGAGGCTATGGTGTCTTACTATTGGGGCTGAGGAAATTGGTTCATCTTGATATTCTGAAGCTTTCAGTGTGGATGGTGCCCAGCAGAGACTGTTTCTACAGTGATTTTGCTGTCCCCACCAGTTTGCCATCCTAGACAGCTGCTACCTTCCCTAGGGCTAAAGCCAGCCCTGACAGGTACACAGGGACTGCAGTAAAAACCCAACGTGTGAGCTACAATTGATAATTAACATTAGATGACTTCTGTGCCTGTGAAAAGCAAACCACTGATTTGCATGCCTTCATAAAAGATACTTACGGAAAGTAAATTACAAAATGGAACTTAGAAGACCTAGGTGAGAATTTGACAAGCAAATAGGCATTGACATAAGACAAATTACAGGGATATTTATTACAATATTATAGATATAAATTATGAATCCATGAGACTCCCAAGAAAATAAAAACAACAATTACAAAGAATAAAGCTTCCATATCCCATTTCAAATATAATATGCAGTCATAGAAAAATACCAAGAAGTTTAATAAGGATGATAAGAGGTAGGGGATAGATTTTACATCAAAAGACATTAAATAGACTCCTCATCTTGGAATAAAGATGATAGGGAAGGAAAACATGATAAATTTGTATAAAATCCTGATTAGAGAATGATTATGCACTATTTTTTTAATATAAAGACAACATATCAGACATATAAAGTACATCACACAAAATTATCAGGCAGGAGAATTAAACACACAGATGTACTTTTTCACATTTATTAAATGATTAAACTAATTGTCATAGGATTTTTTTGGATGCCAAAATAATTAATAGGTTCCAGATTGTCTCGATCCCTGATTTTTTTATAATCTGGAAGAGTTACAACAGAAGGAAATATAATCTTTTATGTTATATATATATATATACGCTTTCTCTTAGCATCTATTACTGGCCTCTGTCAGAGGCAAGATGCTAGTTAGATGGACCTTTGATCTGAATGGCATGGTTAATCCAAAGTTTTATGCAAAACAAATAATCACCCCTGTTTAGCTTTTTTCCAGCAGAGAACATTGGCTAAAATCATATTTTTCTCCTAATAAAAATACAACAACAGAAGGATTACAGAGTAAATATCATAGATGTTAACATAAAGTAATAAATTTAAAATAAAAACGAGGCAGGACACATCCAACCACATTTCAGGAATGAAAAAGTTCATGACCTAACATACAAACGTTCTCATTTAAATAATCTAATTAATAGTATTATAAGTCCATAGTATGTGTATGTATCTACAAAATGAAGGCAAAAAAAGATTTCTAGGAGTTATAAGACGAGAGTCTTTTTCACAAGGTCAAGTGGTTGACACAGTCTTTAATGTCAGACTTACAAAAGACCTGACCATGAGCATGACAGGACAAACAGCTCTGCCCATGTAAAAGAAAACCATGCTCCTTATCATCTAAGTGTGCTGATGAAATGGAAAAACAAGTGTATGTACCTTATTTCTGGTTTTAAAGAAAGTTGTTCAAAGTCCCTCTTCAGAAGACATTCAGGAAAGGCTATAAGAATGATCCAGAGAATGGAACGCATCTTCTCTGAAGACAAATTTAAAAGATTAATTGTGATTAACTTAGGAAAGAGCACAGAAGATTAAAAAGTGCTATAGGGAAGACAGAGCAGGAGTTTGAATTTAATTCAGAGCAATTAAATGATAGCAGTTTCTTAAATAATTCTCTTTCTTACTTCTCTCAGACTGTGGATAAAAAAGGTCATTGAGCCCAAAAGTTAAAAAGGAATTAAACATTTCTATGGATTTCAATAATATGCAGAGTTCTAATTACTCTGAATACCCTGGAATCTTAAATGTTAGACTTTGATGCATAAATCAGTCTCCGTTAGAGATTGAAGTGAAACCTAACATCCAAGACAGATGCAGAATATCTTTAGTTGACAACCGCAGGGCTTCTTGCACCTTTCTTAGAAGCATTTGGAATTGTCCACTTCTGAAGGTACAACAATGCAATCCATATGCAATTTAAAATACTTTTTCAATTTCTGTATTCCTGCCATGACAAGAACAAGTAAGTAGCGCTGTGGGAAAAGGTAGAATCAAGCCCAGTTGCAGCATTCCTCTGTTTGGGACTGGTGGCATTTGTAGTGGAATGAGGAGCCAGTAGCCCAAAAAAAGAGAAAGAGGAAAGACCAAAAAGAAGGCTTTTGGTTAAACGCTAGGGTAGATGAGCAGCTGTAAGCATTTCAGTTATGATGATTTCAATGCTTGTGTTTGCTGATTGGGGACAACATGAAGGAGCGGATAGAAGAGCTGAACCCAGGTCTAAGAAAAGTGCTTATCCATGTGGAGCCTTCCTACAACTAATAAGCAAGCAAGTCCCCTCGTAGATACTGCTTGTAAGTATTGTCCTAGCTGACAAGTGTTGTCCTGGGGTCCTGTAGCAGAACTGTCTCTGCTGATGCCGGTAACAGAATGGTTAGGGCAGACATGGTCTGCTTTCCACCATGGCCTTGGCCTGGTCTTGAGAGAGACCAGCTGAGCCTCATCTTCCAACACGGTTGATAAAGGGCAACTCCTTTCTGCCTGTGCCCCTGCTGTTTGTGGGCCTTCAGAAGCGCAAGGAAAGATGTATGTGCCTCCGAGACTTTTCTTTTAACAGTAAGCTGTGGCAGTTACACTCACAGTGTGAAGAAGCTAGGAAAAGAAACAAGAGGAGAAGGATGCTAAACTCTGTATGTCCTGTAGTCACCTTCTACGTGATCTCCAAGTGAACCTCAAAGAAGTTGTGCTACTATCACAATGATCAAGTACATCTCACTAAGTATATAGAGGAAGGCAACTACTGTAGAATGAAATGCTACCTCTTAGCTTTGGGGAGGTATCTATCTATACTTTAGAAAAATAAGTAAGTATGTTGTACACTGGTAACATTTTCAGATTACTAAATTTTTTTACAAAGTTCACTTAGAAATATACAAAACAATAATAATACAAAAAGCTCCAAGGGCTGGTGAAACTAGGCTAACTGGCAACACAGACAAAGTCAAATGCTGATAAATGCCCAACAGTGCTGATTGGAAGGAATTCCTTCAATTACTCATGAGCATAATGGATTCCACCTTTACCGTAACGACTCAAAAAAAAGGCCTAGGCATCATACTAGACAGGAAACTGAAGACACCTGTTCATTGCACGCTTATATTCAAAAGAACAAATAAAATACAGGAGCTAAAAAGGACCGCCATATAATATACTGATGATTCAAGTATATAATACACTATCACCAAATACAATAAAATATAGGGAAATAAAAAGAAGTGGTTCAGATGTGAACGAAAAAAAGCACTGGGGACTTAAAAAAGCAGCTTTAAAGTGAGAAAATAAGAAAGGAAATGAAAGAGGTATGTAACACTATATGTTGGAAAGAAGACACATCAAGTATACCTATTTATATTCTTTATAATTGGAAGACACATTCAAACAAACTGATAGTAGACTGCTAAGAGTATTTTTTTTGATACAGACAACATATCTTGTTACCCAGCTCCACTAATGACAATATATTAGCTTCCAAAAAAGTATCATCTTGCAACAGAATGAAAAATAGAAAATTATTAGGGACATCAACACTAGTTAGAGATCAAAATATTTTAGATTTTACAGAAAAAAATTGCCATTGTCATACCATGCTAGTGTAATCGCCTAACACTGCAACAATATTCTACTTAAAAACAATTACATCTTGTTGAAAAAAACAACTACTTTATTTAATTATAATTGTTATGATTCAGAAACTTAGTGACTGCTTCCTTCTAAAAAATATACGCACTCTCTTCCAAAATAAGAATAATTCAATGCTTTCATTTGTAGCTGTAAAAACCTAATGTAATTACACTCAGTTTATTGTTGTGATACTGGAAGCAGAACTTAGCTGCATATTTTTCCCTTGGTTTTGTATTTATAACATTGTAAAAATAATATATGCATCTTAGGACTTGATTCTGTGACATTTATGAAGTCCCACTGAGCTGGGAACCAAGCCTGCAAAATCATACTCATGAGAATACACTCCCCAAGCCAGGTCAGCGAATAAAAGCTCCTCACATGAGTAAGACTATAAGAATAGACTACAGGAGGTCAAGGTCAGTGGTGAATTTTGGCTGAGTCATGGTTGGAGGATAAGGTCCTTATGAATCCTATAAATAGTTCATTGTTAAAAGAGGTCAGATTGAATTCTGGAAGTATTTTGGAAAAAGAAACCGCTGCGTGACTAATGATGTACACCTACCCAAGCCTCTCCGCTTATTAATGTGACATTTGTTTGGAACCAACACATATGATAAATAAAAGATATTTTTAGCATGTGCCAGAGAAATGTATTCAGATTTTGAGAGAATAATTTGAATGTGTTTAAAGTGTTGCACTATATCAAAGGAACAGTTGTTACAGCATACAAATAAGGTATTAAAAACAAGTGCTTTCTATTGATCCTGACGGAAACAGGAAATCGGGCCATGGATGCTAAGAATGGGATTTACTCGCCTGATTTATATCAGCTAGGAGCTGATACCTAGACTCCTTTCACTGGGAATCCATAGAAGCGTCTCCACGGCCAATTAACCCATCCTAAGGCTGTAGTTTGACACAAACTTAAACTGGCCTACCTGAGCACCAACATCGGGAAAAGCAGTTTTCCCAAGGCCCTTTGCCCAACATGAGTGGTTTGTTCCCAGTTCTTCGTTTCTGATGACATAAGGGGTCAGTAAACTTCATAGGTAGCTGATATTACTGAAACCAGCCCCTCCCACCTCCTCCTTTCTCCCCTCAAGGTTATTTTTCAGTTGGATCAGTTCTCTGGTCTGGAAACTATGCCAGCAGTGGCTGGGCAACGGACCAGAGCAATGCTGGGTAAAAATGACCGCTTCTTTCAACGTGAGAGTCAGAGGAAAGCGTTTGGTAAAGGTTCTCAATATGAGCCATGCAGATCTAACACTTCACTGCTACCAACACACAGAGGTCGTCTTCTATTCTTCTGTTCCTCTCCCTGCTGCCAGCTGCACATTACCACCACTTCCCTTTGCGATGGCTGTGGCACTTGTAAAAGCCTTCTGTGACTGGAGACACCTTTGTAACCTGGCAGAAAATTAAATCATTAAAAAAAAAAGTAAATAGATTTTAGCGGGTTAGCAAGTAGAGCTGGATCACAGAGGCGCCAGATGTGCAGCAGAGCTGGTAAACAAAAGAGGTTGGATGACCTGGGGATGAGGGTAGGAAGCAAAGAAATGAGAAGTAAGTCTGGGACTACCCTTTCAACAATCATGAGTTGTTACATCAGCTGCTCATCAAACCACACCCTCAGGCCCCCTTCCATATTACGCTGCATGTGATCTAATTGCAGGCAGACAGGGAAAGGGACCGTCCTGCTTTCCTGCAGGCCTCCAGCTCCACATTCCTGGTAGACATGACAGCAGATGGGAGGGGACAGGAGACCCAGCATCTGAGTTGGGTTGGATTATGTAAAATGCACCCTAATTTAAGTTGTAAATTGGGTTGTATCAATTGCCCTCTGGAGTTCTTCATTAACTAGAAGGAGCCTAGACAAAGAATTCATACTAGAACCCCGTTTTCAAAATGGCTGAAGCTCAATGAGATGAAATTCAACTGACGCGTTCATCCTGTGCTCTCCCTGTCTGTAGCCTCCACTCTACTATGCTGTAGCCTTACATTTTGAAAGAAAGTATTTGTGTAAAGATTTATTTTCTATTTTGCAATATAAATGACAATGAAAATGAAAACACACCTATAAAGTGAAAGAAATTGGAACTGATTTGCTGATAAATGCATTATTATATCTGTTCCTAAAAGAGTTAGAAGTCTGTTGCAGAGCATCGACACTGTCCTCTTGCAATGCAAAATGAAGTCAAAACGGAAAGATCACAAAGGAAAAAAAGTCAAGTTTCTAAACACTACTGCCGAGTCCTAATGAGGCTGTAGCTGGAAGAATAAACACAGAGCAAAGAGCTCCTTCAACAGCTGTTGAGACAGTGTGCGCTCACAGAGCTTTCATCGGCGCTAGCAGGGGTCAGTCTGTGGAAAGAACAAAGGAGCCTCAGAGCCTGGGCTGTGGAGGGAGAACTGGCGGAAACAAAAGGGCCACTTGGACGACAGTCAGGGACTTCGTTAGGTCCTGTTCTCTTCCCCTCCCTCGCTTTGAGGAATACCTTAATTGTTTCAGAAGCCTCAGTGACTCAAGATACGTTACTAACTTCAATGAAGCTATTTAAAAGAACGTGCTGTTCAATACGAGCATGAATAGCAAAATGGAATTTCTTTCCTAAGTAGTTAAGACTATTTCCTATGATTAATTATTAAACAAAGCATAGAAAAACACATCCATGAAGCACTGGCATCTGTAACGGATTCTGACTGACTTCAGTGAAACTACTCCGATTTATGTTGATATTCTGTGATTAAAGATACTGAAAAAAATGTTATTCTCACACACTGAAACTAAGCTGTTTTACTCTACCACCTTTGAATTGCAGCCTTTATTTTTACTACCAAAATATGATTTCTAATTGCATGTTATTTGTTTTTTCTAGAGGGTTTAATAAACATCCTGATCACGTCCTTGAGGAAAACAATTTATTTATATATTTTGTGTTTGACTGGCTGAAAACATTCTTCAAGGAAACAACTGTCTAGACACAATGACAATAAACTCTCTGTTGCTAGAATGGCGGGAAAAGAGGTTGCCTTTACTAAACAGCATTTCCCAAAGAAGTCATGAGCCGTTTGCCAGGCTGTCATGTGTTTAAATAATTATTTCAGATATTTGTTCTTCCTAAGAAGCCTTAAGTATAATTTCCTGATGCAGAACACATCGATGATTTATGGCTCTATGTTTTTCAGCATGAACAAAGCTTTATTCTGTTGAGAGCTCAAAGGTATGTTCCACCCGTCAATGCCAGGATTGGTGGCAATGTCTCAGCCCCACATTTTTTTCATGGTATGATTTTGTAATTCCTGCCACACGAACTGTTTGAAAAGGGATGATAGACACATATGCAATTAACACAAAAATTGGTTTTAGTGGTAAAAAATGCTGATGCTGGTTACAGTGCGATCAGTAGGACCACTACAGCTTTCTGGTGATTTGCCCGACTATGGTCAAGACACACTCCAGCCAAAAATTTGAGGGAGATCCTTCCATTACTAAGGCAGGAACAGATTCCTGATTTAAAAAAAAAAAAAAAAAAGAAAAATTTAATTTGTCATTTTTTTCTAAGGGCTTTAGTTTGACATCCCTATTCCAGAGGCTGCCCCATTGGGATCAGCTCCTGTGCCTGCACACAGCTTCAGCCTGGCTCTAGAAACCCAAACTAACTGAGCGTGATAATCAGAAAGGGAAACTGCATATAAATAGAAAGTGAAATTCACAATTTGGTTTCAGAGTGCAAGCAAAAAGGAAGCAAAAGTCAGAAATGGGTTATAATATTAATTTCACTTGGCAGAGATAAGAATTTGGGTTGTTTTTTTTTAAACCAAAAGTTCTTTCTCCATCTAGCAACGTTGGCAGATGTTATCAAGAATACATCAGGCCCTCTGTCTTAATTCAAAGCCTGCTGAAGAAAGTATAAGGGAGATGCTTATGTTTTTTTGCATGAAGCTTTTAGATTCACATATCAGAGTTGAGGTGGCATGATACACTGTGCTATTACTTGGAAGTACTCTGAATGAGTCAGCTTTGTGGTTTATAAGGAATGTGTTGTACTTCTAGGAATTCAACCTGAATCTCTCGGCCTGCAGATACGGCCTCTAATGTGCACAGCCACACTGATGGCGCAGGGAATAATGAGTTTTACATGATGAGCTCTAAATCTGTGAATTATTTTCTACAGTTGTGAAGGAAATATATTAGAGGGAGGAGCAAGAAAATAAAATCAGCAGATAACAATGGGAACACAGGAAGAGAAAGAAGAAACCCCATCCCACTTCAAAGTATTAAGTGCTATTGAGGTGCAGTGGCTGAAGCAAACACAGACAGTGGTATCTTGAGGAGAAAGAGCAGCAGTGGATTAAGTTTTCCTTGTGGCAATGCAAATTCTTATGCGAGACCGTTTGTTTGTTCCTTAAACGTAGGACTGTACAGCCCCAAATCTGCAATTGTCTGTTGTTTCTTGAAAGATGGGGTATCTTCTACATGTTAGTAAGTAGGCACTCTGAGTTTCACTTTCAGGTTAATGCTGACATCAATTGTCAGCATGTTATGATGTTTCCTGTGATGATTTAAAAAGTCTGGTTGCTAATCAATTCAGAAACTGCATCGCTTTCTCCATTTACTGTGAACCTCATCTATTTGGAAGTATATTTCCTCTGTACTCTATAAACACACAACCAGGCAGGCAAACCATCTGCTTCCTCTTAAATATATTTTGGCAACTGAATGCAGATATATGCATTCCTAACATATATCATGACTGTAAATTAAGCTCCCAAAAGTAAGAAATTACCAAAAAAGCGTTGTTTATACAAGCTTAATTAGCTCTTTTTGAACTATCAGTCATCTTGTAGTATACAGCCCATGTTCCTTAAGATTCCCCTTTTATTTTGTTCATAGCATGGATTACATTTGAGAAAAGAAAGAAGATACAACAAATGAGACTGTTATATAAACCAGAAGTGGGTTTATTGTCATTTTTATATATAATTGTGTGTGATTTTTTGAGAAAGCATATTTACACCATATTGAGAAAGATCATTACACCACGGAATCATAATAGCATTTCCAAGGATCATCAGCAGTGTTGGACCTTTAAGGGTCACAAGAAAACCTTACCTTTTGGAGCAAAGAAACTGGCAGAAGTAATATCTTGTCTTTTAATATCGATAAGCCACTGGAAAATAGTGGATTTCAAATCTTTTGCTGGACAACAAACTTAGGAATCTGGGAAACTTCAGTTCTGGGAATCTTGACTTCAGTTCTACACAGGTTGTAAACCTTTGTCTTGTCTTTCCAGATTCCTTCTTCCTCATTCCCTTCTTTTCTGGCTCCTTGCTGGTACCATCTTCCCCAGCTCTACGTGGTTGCTCTTCTCATGTTTCTGTATCTCTAAACCCTGACAGTCATCATGAATCATCTCATCCCTTCCTGTTTCTCGAATCCCTTCATCTGTCAAGCTACCACTTCCTTCTTCCCACTGAAAAGATAGGGAAACTTCTGAATTTCTCTTGCCTTGGTTTCAGGGGCTAACATCAGAGAAGCTTCCAAGTTGCCGGGATGGTGCACTGGAGGTGAGGTCGCACTCTATGCCAGGAGTCTCAAGAAAGCGTATTTATAAACTTCAGTGAGATAATGCAAACATATTGGACATACAAAAATAATGAAGAGTCCTTTGCAGTGAAAACATAGTCTGAGGGGAAATTGTGTTAACTATTTCCTCAACATGAGACTTCACCTGTGAAGTCTTTCCTTGTACAAACTCTTCCAGTCATTTCCTGAGTAAGGACTGTGGAATGGATCCTATCCACAGGCCACGAGTGAATTAATCTCCTTCACACCCACTTGTCTGCATAGCTACTCACCAGCTCACATCATCTAAGAACATTTCCACTTTCCTTTAATCATGTTAACCAGCTTAAGTTCTATGGCAGACCCAACGGTTGTTCTTGTTAACTCCACACAGCTCCTACTGTCCGAAAGGCCTTTCACATGCTGTGTAAGATACTCTAGAGGAACAGCATCATCATATGATTCTCCCTCTGTAAACATTAGAGAATAATTCATCCATCAGTTATGTGGGCTCTCTTTCAAGAACTATAATTGACATGGTTGATTTTGAAACAGAAGAACAGTGACAGTTGTTTGTTTGTTTGTTTGTTTTTAAATGCAGGATAATCAAACTAGGCAACTATATTTCTTTCTTTTCCTTTTGCATTTGGAGTCCCTGCTGTTACAGATGGGCTCTTTGTCACCCATCTCCACATTTCTTTTTGGTTTGCTTTACAGCAGAAGCAAAAATTCTGCCAGTTGGCCTCATCCTGGCCTTGAATGCACTCTATAGCTCTGAGCACAGGAGATCTTCTCCATGTGAAAATTTCCCTTTTGCACATACTTACAGAATCAGTCATTTCATTGGCTTCAATTTGCTCCTTTGCTTGCCTCTCTACTTGTGTCATTCCCAAATACTCGTAATCATGAATTAGCCCCACCTCATTTCTTAAAAAATGCATCCACTTGGGACCTTTTGTCTCTGAAATAAATATTCTGGACACATTTTCAAGCTTTATTTCACAACAGTAAAAATATGAACTGAAATTCTTGCACAAGTACTTGATCCAAGGAGCTTTAAGAAGAATGCTGATTATGAAACTTGTGATAGAATTGTAAAAGTTGCCAATACAGCATTTGAGAGAAAGCATATGTCTGCTTTGCATTTCGATAATCAACTTGCCTTTCATCCACACTTTGTAGATGTACCCAATTCTCATTTGATCTTTATATAGCTCCAAAGCTTAGCAATGAGGGGAAAAAACTTGGTGCTGGATTACCTCTTAGAACAGGCTCAAGCTGTTCTGTACTTGGCGTACGTCTAGTTTGGTGTGTGCCCTTACAGCCTATCCACTTTTATGCCACTTTTAGCTGGCTGACATCAGCCAGTGCGTGTCAGAAGGGAAATGGTAATTACAGGCAGACTATAGATAGCCATGGAGTAGCATCTTATCAGCACTACAAATATTTTCAAATGCTAAAAAACCCCCAAGCAAACCACAAAACCCCCTAAGATTACACTAGGCTTTACCTCCTTTGCTACTAGACAGAAGAAAAGCAGGATCAGGCCAGGCTTAGCCTGAGAGGATGTCAACAAGCAATTTCAGAGTGTGTAATCTCAGAAAACAGGGGTGCTGCCTGAAATTCTGGAAAAAACCTAGCACTTACTAACGAGGTACCAGATGACTGGGGCCTTCTGATCTGCGGACACCAGACCTCACCCACAGACAACCGTTGAGACACTCTGAGTCACTCCGTGAGCGAACCTCCAAGGAGTGTCACTCGGCTGGCACCCCTCCTCCAGCACGCCTCGGGAGGAGCCTGGGCGCCAGCTCCAACGGGAAAACGGGGGCCTCCGAATCCACCTGAAGCCCCTCGGTCACCGGGGTACAGGCTGTCCCCCAGAGCCTCGTCCCCACTGCTCCCGTCCCCCGGTACGAAGCCGAAGACAGCCAGGCCTCGGAGCAGGACCGGCACCGCCGGAATCCTGTGCGAGCCGAGCCGAGCCGAGCCGAGCCGAGCCGAGCCGAGCCGAGCCGAGCCGAGCCGAGCCGAGCCGAGCCGAGCCGAGCCGAGCCGAGCCGAGCCGAGCCGAGCCGAGCCGAGCCGAGCCGAGCCGAGCCGAGCCCGCCCTCGGCTGAGGGGGACGGAGGGAGATAGGAGCGCGCCCAGCCACTCCGTGCCGCCGCCAGCTGACTGACATCCGCCGCGCCCAATGGGCGTCGAGGCGGCCCGAACGGGTGGGCCCATGGCGGCGGCGGCAGCCTCACAGGAGCCGGTGCTGTGGGCGGGGAGCTCTGGCGGTCGGAGCGGAGCGGGGCTGCGCTGGGTTGACGGCAGCCCCGCGTCCCCGGTGGGCTGGGGCGAGAGGAGGGCGTTATGCTGCTTCACCTGGTAGCCGAGTTTGACCTGCAGAGGGATGTGGTCCCCTGGCTGGCGGCGCGGGGTTGGGCCGCGGCTCTAGGTAACGCCGCGGCGGGTGGTGCTGTGCCGGCGGGCTTCGCTGCGCTGGGGCCGCCCGCTCCCTCGCTCCCCGCGGAAGGCCGAGGAGAGCTCCCTCCCTCCGGCTGCCCGCCCGCTCCCAGCCGCCTCTGTGCGCTGCCCTCTCCCGCGGGCGGAGGAGCCGGGCCTGCGGCGAGCCCCCGGGCCTGCGCCCTGGCCCGAGTCTTCCATTCAGGGCCGCGCGGCCTCCGGCCGCGGGTGGGGGTCGGGGGTAATGGTGGCGGCGGCGGCGTTCCCCCCTCCGGAGCAGGGGCGAGGGGAGCGGCCCCTGCCCCCCTCAGCCGGGCAGCAGAGAAGCGAGCTACGGCCGGCCCCCGTCCGCGTGTGCGCGGGGGACTCTTCCCTCAGGTGCCTCTGGCCGCGGTACTTGGGGCGGGGAAGTTTGATGTCTTCAAGGAACTTCTTACATGCCGAAAGCACTTCTGCACGTCAGCGACACTCCACAGCTTGTTTCTTTCTTTTGCTTCTTCACACTTTTTTTCTTTCTCTTTTTCCCCCAAAAAGACTTTTAGCATGACTTTCTCGCCCACGCTACTCCCTTTTATGGGGGGAAAAAATAAACCCAAACACTTCTGTCTACGTGGTAAATGAGTGCTAGTTAAAATTAGATAAAGTGTTAGCTGTCACAGCAGTGTGCGATAGCTAGCGTAGCAAACGTTCGATGTAGTGGTTGGAAAAAAAGAATGACCCCACTGTTGTCTTGACCCTGTGGTTTTTTGCTTTTGTTTGTTCTCATTCATCTGCAGGGCAGATGGCTCAGTTCTGCTTTTCCATCAGAAACTGATGGAAACATTAGTGTAAAAAAATTGTAATAATTATTACTTAAGTTGAAATAGATGTTTGTTGATGCACTGTGTGATGAACTTGAAACCTCAACTCCTTTGGTTGCTTTTAATTAACTCAACATATTTAACTTGCTTCCTATGTTGAGGGGCTGTTACCAAATAGTTTCATAAGAACTTCTTTGGAGCTAAACCAGAAAGTATCAGCTTTTTTTTTTTGTTTTGTAATAGAAAATTATGTACTAAGCCATTGGTTACAAAATTTGCTAAAAAATATTTCATGTATGCTAGATAGTTTACTGAACAGCTTTTGAATAGTGTACTGAGGGTGTTTGAGGCAGAATTCTGAAATTCTCCACACTTAATCAATTCATCTATGAATTTATCAGTGTGTGATAAATTCAGTGAGTCAATGAGTGTGTGATGAATTCAATGAGTCAATTAACCTAGGCATTTATTTCATAAAGATCTCAAAATGGTGCTGACTTGTGTTTGGGAAAGGGACAAGCGCACTCAGTGATTTAAAATGTATTACAGACTCTTCATTCAGTAAATGCTCCTGGTAACACAGAATCAGAAGAATCTAGGTTGGAAAGCGCATCTGATCAGATACCAGCATTGCTGTGTTGCATTTCAACTTTTGTCTGTGTATACTGACTTTTTCCCCTGATGTAGTACTGTTGTATTAGGAATGTGAAGGTGGGAGGTAGGAATTCAAAAAGATTCATTTAAACATTAAAGAAATACCTATTCACAGAAAACAACTAATGTTTAGGAGTCATGGTACTTTTGTGCTGATGTTTTCAGATGTTATAGTTATTATTTTCTTTCCTGAGGACTTGAAAGCCCTTGATAGCATGTGAGAATTTCTAATTGTGTGAGAGCTGGGAGTAGCTATGGTGATGGGAGGGGAGCGGCATGTCAAGAGAACCAGCCTTGTTCTCTTTATTCCACTTATTTTTGTATGAGCTGTATATAATGGCCTTCAGGAAATCAAACTCTGCATTCTCTGGAGTATGTTGATAAGAGTTGTTTGCTGGGCAGGCAGGTTGGGTTGGTTTTTTTGCAGCCCTTCATCTGCTGGTCTAAGCTGTGGGGATGAGGAAGAAGTGGTAATTCTACATGCAGAGTTTTACTGTAGGACTTTCCAAGGGCTGAGATAATTGTCACTTCTTCTTTGGCTCTGTGTGCCCACTGACAATGTTCAGTGATGTGAAACTCGCTTCTGACACAGAACTTTTTCACCACCTTTAAGATCTCTGTTTCAGGTGATAAATTCATTGACATGGAGATTTCTTGTGGATGTTCTTCTCTAGCTAAATTCTGTCCTGAGGAAGTATTGTATGAGAGAGAAATGTGGAGACTGTAGTAGTCATCTTGAAATTTTGAGGTGGTGGTTAAATTCCAGGAAGTTTCCACTTAAAGAAGAGCAGAATATATGGTTATCTGAGACTTTCTCAATCATTACCAGCTAGCTCTAACGTAGTGGTATTGTAGTGTGCTTTGAGTGCTCTGAAACCAGTAGAAAGTGATGCATTGTTAAATGTACACTAAGGATTTTCATCATCCTCCCACAACAAAATACAGAATTTGTTTCCTTCTGATAATACTTATAAAAGGGTTTTTTTTCTTATGGTCGCAAGCTGTACAAGCCAGTTTATAGTAACAGGCTTGTGAAACTAAGTTTCACATGTCTTCCTTCTATCAACACTTTGTGATAACTGCAAAGTAAATGTGTCGAACTTGACTAAATAGTTGCCGAGAGTTGTGGAGAAATCTTTTTGTTGATGCTTGCTGAACCACAGGCTATCTTTATCTTAAAACTAGGAGCAATCATGCAGCTGTCAACCTTATTAAGGGCAAAATTTCCACTTTTAGTGAAAGTTCCAGCTGAGATGAACACATTTTTGGTGGCTGCAGTGAATAGAAAACAGAAAAGCAGCATCACGAAAGCATGCATTTTTGTCATCTTGAGAGGACATTTTATCTCTTTTTCTGGAGTTTTCCTTTTTATTTTGTGCTGCTTTGCCTAGATGTGCTCTTTTCTATCTGTGTCCATCCTAGCATCCTGCTCATCTGTTTCCCTTTTAACCCTGCTCTTTCATTCACACTCCACATCATATCTCCTGTCCTACGTTGCTTAATTCCTTTGTACCTGTAGGTATGTTGAATATACACACACACACATTTTTATATATATATATACATATTTTATATATATATAATATATGGTGCTTAATGTTGTGGTTCTTGGGTTTGGGGGGAGTTGTAGAGCTAATCTCTGAAGATGTAGTTTATTTCCAGGCATTCCTTTGGGATGCTGAAGGGGTAGGTGGGAGCAAGTGACACTTTTCCTCAGGCTACTTTTATCTCCCTGTAGTGTTCTGAGGACTGAAGGGCAACTTAAGTGTTTGAACCTCATGTTGTGTATAATGGATAAATGCAATTTATTATTATTTTTTCTGTAAATGGAAGATAGTGAAAAAGCACATTCTGTTTTCATCACAATTATACCGAAGAGTTAGGAGTTTATGTAAATAATTCTTTCCTGTGTGTTTTGAAACGCCTTAACTATTTTGTGTTGAAGTTTATCAGATTTAAATCATGGTGTGATAAATATTCTCTCTCTTTCCAGAACAGAGTAATTTTGGCATGTATGAACAAGTATTTATACATAAAAATTTATCAGGTATCTTTGATTAAAGTGTGCATAAACTCTATGATGAACCAGCTCGAATGAAAATCCTGTGCCTTTTGATACTTGTAATTTCAGATACTTTTGAGAATTCATCAGCGCTCTACATTGTAAATGTTGAAAGAAATGGAAAAATTATTTATACTTGGAAGGTAAGTCTGTCTTGGAACTTAATAAAAATATAGCAGAGAAAAACACTGTATGTGTATGTATGCCTAATTGAGTCCTCGTAGTTCAAATTTTTTTGCAGTGAGGGTTAGAACATGAAAACTTGACTGGTTTCAACTTGGGGGGTTGGGCAATGGGAAAATACCCATCTCCACTCAGACAAAGGTTAAGAATGATGAAATGAAGAGTAAAGTACTGACATGATTAAGTCCATAGGGTTTTTGCTGTTGATTTTTTTGAGGGGGCCAGAATCTCACCCTGAATGAAATGCCATTTCTTTAACAGATAAAGTCTTCATAAGCAGCACATTCTGTCACCCTCAGAATTTATCGGGGAAGACTGACTATTAAATTAATTTGCACTGCTTTAGTTAAATATATTCCTTCCTACCAATATATATGTGAAGATGCCATTTATTTAACACTAACTCAGCTTCTACCTTTCTTCTTTGTTACTTTGATTCATCTATAACACTTTATTGCAAGTAGTCTGAGACATCAAATAAACAACGGTTACTTCAAAGTATCTAGAGCTATCCTTTTTAACATAGGATTTTGCTCTCCATGGCATACATGTAGCTTTTAGGTTGAAATGCCTGTAGTTCCAACCTTTGAGAAGGTTTCCCCTTGATGAGTCAAGCTGTGGTTCTTTTGTGTGCACCTCGGAGAAATCTGTAGACCAGCTGGATTCTGGAGGATCTTTGCTCTTGAAGAGTACAGACCACAGGTAGCAGACTCCAGTAGAGCAGGACTGCCTTTTGTTCCTCTCTGGCTCAACAATGCTAAAACTTGCCAGCTTCCCTAGGGTTAAGGGAAGAGATGAGGCCTTCATCAAGGTATAATACACTTTAACTGTGGGTGGATGTTTCCTTTAGTACAGGCATAGGGAGGGGAGTCTGTACAAAACAGCAGTAACCATAAAAACAACACTAAGGAAGGTGTCAAGGGTTATTTTGGGGGGGGGGGGGGTGTTTGTTGGTGGGTGGGTTTTTTTTTCATTGCTCAAAACTCTGGAAAGGCTTGATGAAAATAAACCATCTAGCTCTCAACAGGAGATCTAGTACTCGCTGTGTGCGTGTGATGTTACCGCTTTTTAGCATCTGTGTAATCTCACACTAAGCTTTTTTGGGTTTCTGACTGCAGAGTCCAACTGCCTTGTACGCTGTTCAGGCTCTTGCAACTGGCACAAGGGGTGAGTTGTAGCTCAGGGTTCACACATCTAAACATAGGTGTCTGCCTGCGTACTAGTGTCTAAGCTGCCGTTGTAGTCAGCAAGGATCTGGTCAAAACAGTTGGTGGAGTTTAGAGAACTGGCCGTTTGTAGCCTGTACTTTGGAGGAGGTGTGTGGGGTGGAGGAGGTGGACAAATACCCACTAGACTCTATTGACTGAATAGGCAAATGACTCACAGGAGGATTTAAACCCCTAGGCTTAGTTCCCCAAACCTAGGAGTAAAGACTGCATAGGAAATCACTGAATATGTTCACTGTAGTTTCTCTTTCCTAATTTTGGGAATCAAGTGACCTCTGCAGCCTTTGTGGTAGGAATGGCTGGATGACAAAGCCTGAGAACTGGAACTAGCAAACTGCACACTGTGCTGCAGTTTTCACCTCTCAAATGCCATCCTGAAGGAGATGCTGCTGCTGCTTCTTTTCCTGTTCTCTTACCATTATAAAGTAGTCTGATCTTTTTCTCCTGAGTGAGTCAGCCTGCTGAAGAGCCAGCATCTATTTATTCCTCTATTGGGAAGGATGCTGACATATTTTGTTTGCTTCCACTATAAGTGGTTTTTACACTTGTTAATGGGCAAACTGGAAGATACTTCCTGGAGTTTTCTCACAAAGTACAAGTGTATCTTAAGGTGGTATTGCATTAAATATATGATGCTTCTCCCACAGAGAAGTTGTTCATAGTGTGTGGTACACATTTCTTTCTTGGATCAATAAAAATTCTGCTCATCAGCTAAAAGTGTTGGTACCCACTTAGGTGCTGTTGATGTCGATGGGAGTCAATACATCCACACTGATCTGCGTGCATGATAAGAACACGTGGGCATGTCTGCCCCAAAGCTCGCATGTGTCTAGGTGGCTTGTATATTGATTGGTAGAAGCACATGTGGTGGCCCAGGCCGTAGCTGCATAGCACTCACCCAGTGTCCTGAACAGGCTGGGTCCTCAGCTGCTAATGCTGTGCCCTTCCTGATGTCCGTGCTTTTGTTATATTAGTTATGTCTGTGTCAGCTGCAGTCACACCTTGGGACTGTGAGACCTTAAAGCAAGACTGAATTTCCCCCCCCCCCTCTTTCTCAAGAGTAGAATGCTAAAAAACCAACAAGTATTGGGAGGATTGGGTGTCTGTGTCTGTCTTTTTACACTTTACTGCTGACTTAACAAGGATTAAATCCAAATGTTTCCTTTTCTGAAAAATTCACAACATATGGGTATAGTTCTGTGGTTTTGGAGTTCACTAAAAACCTTTGAAGAGAAGTATCCATTCATATTTACATAGAAGAAAAAAGAGTCTTGGTGCATGCATCTTAGCGAATGACAAGTAGTATTAGGCCTCAATTTGACACTTCTTTTAAGTTTTTACTAACTTGTTCTAAAATATAAGTATTCTTTGCACTTTGCTGTTCTGTTCTGCTAATATACATCATCGCACTGGAAAGATTACCTGGGGAAAACAGACTGCTTTTAGTGTCTGCAGCTAGTCCTTCTGTTTTCTTTAAACTTACGTTGGAGAAATTATGATGTAATTACAGCTTCTAACAAACTACAGATCTTACTGAGTTAAGGCAGTTTAATATCTTTCTCTTTCTCTCCCCTTCATGATAAACTATTTATAACTAATGAGCTAACACTTCTGCAAGACAAAGCTATATGTCTGTGAGCCTTTCCTGTTGGTTTTATAGCAGTAAACTTTAGCTGTGACATTGTCAGTGAAGATAGTGCACAAACAAGGATGTGAACTAAACTGAGCTGCCCTGGCTTGTTTCCTAATAGATACAAATAGAAAACAACCTTTGTCTGCCAACTGGAAGAAAATCAAGTGCATTCTGCCTGAAATCAGGGGAAGGTGGAGAAAGAGCTTTATTTTCAAGCTTATTTTAGAGTATTGCATTGTACTGTAGTTTTGAAAGTGTCTTTCTTTCGTGACGGTGATAGTTGGTGTAAAGGAAGACATTTTTAACAGAAGTGAATTCTGGTGTCAGCACTTCTGTTTTGCAAGGCAATACAAGAATCTTTAGAGTAAACATGAAAATGAGCACATTAGCTTATGCACAGGTATGGGCACTGATGTAGCTGTTATCAGTCTTGTAAAGTATATTTTTCAGTAGCTAAGTACAGAGGATGTTAGCGTTTCAGACACACTTGGAAAGAACAGTTATTTGTGAAAGCACTTGCTTAACTTTAAATTAGTAGGCTTGAAGCCTGTGTCTTAATATAAAGACATTTTGTTTTCCTTGTTTAAATCAGAAGTCAAAGACTTTTGTCATTACCACAACAATAATGAGACACTCAGAAACAGACCCCTTAGGAAGAGAATACTCAGGCTTTTGTTTTAACTTCACAAAGCAAGATGCCATAACTTTGTAAATAACTACAGATTTCTCCCTTCTCCCCCCAAGCTGTAGTTAAAAACAATGATGCTCACTGTTTGAGTATGAGCCTATGTGGCTGGATTTAACTTCAACAGTTTAGCAATTTAGTGCCTATACCTAGAGTACATTAATGGATTTCAGCTTGATTTGATATATGATATATGCTGCCAAGCAGATATTTTTTTTTTTTAATTTTGAAAATTTAAAGCATGGTAAAAATTACCTAGAAGAAAAGTTTTGATTTGTATAGTCTTAGAAGTGCTCCAAACAAAATCATTGTATGTTATTATCAATAAGCTAGAAAGTATGTGTGTTATGTTTCTTTCCAAAGGCAGCACGCTAATGGTGTCATCTGAGCTTGTGAAATATATTTAGCCTTCAAACAATCATTTCCTAAGGTAGAGATGAAATCCTTTTTCCAGCCTGCAGCCAGATGACTGGCAGCTGCGTTTAGTGATGTTTGATGTTTCTGTGCTCCCTTTTGGAGTAATGACCCACTGAGATGGTGGGGTTTGGAATATCAGCCTTAAATCTTCCAGGGCCATAGCATCCCCTTTCATTCTCATACAGACATCTCTCTTTCTGGCCCTACTGCCTATAAAACCAGTTAAGAACCAAAGTGGGGGAGAGTCACTTGGCTTATGCAATGACTTGTGGGGTGGCCACATTTCAGCTTTATTTCATGTGTTAGTTCTAAAAGGGGAAAAAAAAATATCTTTGTTCTCTCTCTTGCCTCACTTTCTTGGAATTAAATAATTAACTACCTCTATTATAAGATAGGAGGGAAGCGTGTGAGGATGTGTGTCAAGGGGCAGGGGGAAGAGGAGAGGGAGGTAGGAAAAAAGGTAAGAACAGTGTTTAACTTTGTATATATGTACGTTGCCAATGCTAATTTGTTTTCATCCATAGGGAAATCAGAGAAATACTCACATTGGATTGTATGATCTTCAAACTAAACAAAATGAGGTGAGAGCAATGCCAGGCGAATGCCAAACTTCCCCCTGGTGAAGACAGTGTTAGTGTAGCATTTCAGATTTTGATGCCTTGCCATAACAGTATGTTATGTCTGTAAGGAGTATATGCTTGTTTGAAACAGGGGAGAGACCTAGAAGGTATTCGAATGATGCTTAGTAGTATTAAGATGCAGAACATTACCGAACATTTGAATGACTTGGGAGTAGTAAAGCATCATCTGCAATCTTTATTTCTAAACAACCAATTCAAGCCCTTTCCATTCCTCTTTGCACTGAACACGTGTGCTAAGAAGTAAGTGTTTTGACTTTGTTATGTGTGCATCCTCTGTCTGGTGCTACCATTTGTAAGAAATTATTCTAAAACTGAATGTACTGCAATTCAGTGGCTGGAATCATGATAACGGGCCTTTGCAGGTGTTCATAACAGTATGAAATGGGTGAAATTTCTTATTTACATAAGAGTCTGCTGTGCTGCTCTAGTGGCAATGTAGAGCTCAAAAGAACCAGTAAGAAACAAACAAATGAGAAAAAAGAAGTTACATATATAATTAAGGCTTGAAATATGGTTCTTCTGACTGTGAAATGATTTGCTTTAAAAATAAAAACAATGTACTGGTCAGCAGTGTTTTCCTAAGGAGTAGTTAGATTATTTTCTTTATATAGTTAAAAAAATAATTTCTTAGCATTAATGTGTTTCTCTATAGCACCTCTATATGTTTGAGAGGGATCTGCGCATAATCAGTTGTTCAATCAACAATGAAAGGACGTTATTGGGTAAATATATGTTTTATTTTTTTGTGTCATGGTAAAGATTGAGCTGTTGGAGCAAGTCCAGAGGAGGCCACGAAGATAATCAAAGGGCTGGAGCTCCTCTCCTATGAGGACAGGCTGAGAGAGTTGGGATTGTTCAGCCTGGAGAAAAGAAGGCTTGAGGGAGATCTAATAGCAGCCTGCCAGTACCTGAAGGGGCCTACAGGAAAGCTGGAGAGGGACTGTTTACAAGGGCATGGAGTGACAGGACAAGGGGTAATGGGTTTAAGCTGAAGGGGGGTCGATTTAGATTAGCTATTAGGAAGAAATTCTTTACTGTGAGGGTGGTGAGGCACTGGAACAGGTTTCCCAGAGAAGCTGTGGATGCCCCCTCCCTGGAAGTGTTCAAGACCAGGTTGGATGGGGCTTTGGGCAACCTGGTCTAGTGGAGGGTGTCCCTGCCTGCAGCAAGGGGGTTGGAACTAAATGGTCTTTGAGGTCCCTTCCAACCCAAACCATTCTATGATTCTATGAAGATGATTTAATTTAGTAGGATGATACATTTGGGTCTGGAATTACTTATATCTATTTTGACCCATGTGTTGCCCACAACAGTCAATGCATTTCAGTGGATCCATCACTAAATAATGTAGGTAACAACATAAAGACACAGCTGTAACAATATTGCAGTTTTATTAAAAGAAAAATCTAAGACCAACTGACCCTTAGTTCCCTTACACCTCCTGCATTTATACATGCCTCCTACATCTAGAAGAGCTTTTGTTGTTCCTTTAACATAATGGTTTGGGTAAAAAAAATTGTGATGTTTGGTCTCCGAGAATGTTTAATAAGATAAATATCAAATATGCATGTTGATTATGGTTGTGTTGTGTTCTTTTTTTTTCCCTTAGCAGTCAGCTTCCGTCAATATACAGAGGAAGAAAGAGTAAGTCGGCTATTACAGTCAGGTACTGCAGGTGGATTGTTTTAATACTGTTAAAAATATTGTAGTCTTCTGGGTTTTTTGCCACGTGATTTCTGTTTAGAAAACAAAAATGTGTATAAAAAAAGAATGTTATCTAAAACATGTTCTTTTTGCAGTATCCAAGTATTTAACCTTGCTAATTGAAATTCATCCCATTAATAATGTGAGAGTCCTAAAGGCGGTGGATAGCTGTGTTAGAGTACAGGTAAGTTATTCAACTAATCTAAATATAAACCTTTTTAATACACTACACTAGAGTAAAAAAGTGGTTGAATGCAGAAATATCTCATGTTATCTTGCAACTGTTACAGAGATAGTGTGCCTGTGTTTCTTCATAGAATGAAAAAAAATGAGAAACTTCATAAAATGTTTTATGTAGAATATTTATCTGACATGAAGTCTACTTTTTTATTTCTCTTCAGTCCCCCAAAACTTGCAATTATAGTAATTGGTGGCTATTAATCTGTAATAATAACTATTTTTATTAATTAAAATCATTAGTGTGCCTGTTTTAATTTAAAAATATGTAAATATCCAGCTAAAAAATCATTTTAGATAAGTGTTCTAAACTACTTTGTGTATTTACTTACTTTTGTGAAACTTTCTATATAGTTTCTTTATCCAGTGGAAGGCAGAAATACTTCTACAGAAAGTCACCTCTTGCTAGTTTCAGAAGATAAATGTGAGTTAATATTTTGAAAGTACATTGTAATTCTTTTACTTTAAGATGATAATTATAGATTATATTTTTTGGTAGGCTTTTATTGGAAAACAAACAAGCAAAAAAAAGGTGTGAGTTATTTTAGGTATTCCAAATGTCTTTCAAAACCTGTGTAATATAATGGATTTTTTTTTTAATGTTAGCAGAATGGGCAGCTGTGACTGCAATTATTTGCTTAGTTCCTGCCTTCATCAGTCATCTTCATTTCTAAAAAAAGCTAAATTAGACTTCTATGGCTGCCTGTGTATGTTTAGAGCAGATCAATTGACTATGAGAGATGGATTGTGATTTAACCACATGACGAGTGGGATAAGAATAGGACAAGACTTCCTTGGATTTAACTAACTTTGCATGTTCAGCCTCATCTGGCGGGAGGGAATGGATGGAGGTGAACACTTGGAAAAGGCTGTTTATCCCTCTTGCCTTTCAGTCATTACAGAGTGCGATCGCTTTTCCCAACTTTTTGGAGAGGCCCATCTTCTCTGCTAAGCTAGACACCAACCTTTATGTAGCTGGACTTAGTTCACCTCCTGATACATTCACATAGTTCTGTGAACTATATCAGAAATATTTATAACATCTGGGTGAATCTTGCACCCTTCACGCAGCCAAGCTACCAATAACTTCTAGGAATTTTGCATGGGAAAGGGCTAGACTGTCCTCTCAGACACAGGTGTGCAGCTCTGTATGCCCTTTCTTTAAGCACTCTCCTTGGCTTGGTTTGGCATGTTTCACTTAGCACTCTTGCTGACAACGCTGTGCTGACATGGGCAGAGAACTGTTTATACAAGGTGGTATGGCTGAGGCCACCCTTGGCTCAGGAAAGGGAGAGAGTTCAGGTCTCTGCATAGGCACCTGTGTTCATATGTGTTCATATATCAGATACTCTCTGTTGAACTTTCTTGGCCCTAACGTGTTCTGATAGCATTGTAACAGGTGAGATGGTTTAATAAGCTGTATAAAAGCATATAAAAATGTATGTTAGTAATTATTTTTTAATATATTTTAAAGATATTGAACAATTTGACATTCATGTTGCAGAAGAAGAACACAAAGTGGTAAGACTTGAAAAATCTTGAGTTTGAATTTTTTTTGCTTTAATTGAAAATTTAAACATCTGTAATTTTAGGTAACTGTTTTTGTAGTTTTATACTTGGGCAACACAAAGTATATTAAAGAAAGTATTGATAGTATGGCAACTTATGCAGCTAACCACAAAGCTGATTGAAAAACCTGTATACAGTGTAATCTGTGAGGAATGCTACTTATTTTGTTGTTTTTTGTTTGTTGCTGAATGCGTCTGTATGTTAGAAGTTGGGAGTAAACATAGTGTATGTAAGTTTTTAAACCATTTAAAATATTTGCAGAGTCACCTTCCTAACTGTCTTTTGGGAGTCTGTCCCAGTAAAGGATTCATTTAAAAAACAAGCAAAAAACCCAAAAGACATTAAAACTTAGATACACTCCAAGTACTGTGAATGGCCCAATCTCTTTTTCCCTTCATCTCTTTTTCCTGTTTTTAATGTGAATATGTCTTCTACAAATTGATTGTGGATGTTTTGCTTAAAAGGTTTATTAATAAACATACATCTAGTATCATAAAGAATTATGTGACAAAAGCCAGTGTTTTGCTTTATAGAGACAAATGTAGGTTTGGAGGGAAAAAGTTAAGGTCCTTATTTTCAGTCCCTTTGAAGTCTTTCATGTTTTTCCTCTAAGTTTATTGCTTTTAAAGCAGATGCGCTTTATATGCTAGACTACAGTAGTAAAGACGAAAAGTATAACCAGAAAAAAGCCAGATCAATCTGTCCTTCTAACAAATAGATTTGTTTTGGTTCACATGAAATCTCCCTACATCTTTCAAGAGTGCATTTACACATTTTGCACAATTCTAGCCCGTTCCCTACTGCCAGTATTCTCTATCATGTGCTGAGACTTTGGACAGAAATCCCTTTTGGAGCTGACACATCTTCCTTCAATAGTTAATGTAGCTGTTTCTGAACTGACTGTGGTATTTCACTCCTCTCCCCTTCTCTGTGATGAAGAGTGCTGTCTGTGTGTTCACTCTGAGCAGCTTAAGTGGAGAATTTCTTGCAAGTAAGGAAATCTCAAAGGAGATATTTGGTAGTAGGTGTACCCTGAAAACTGTGCTTCTGATCTCTTTGAGCACCTTGCACACAACAAAGGTGACTTTGTGCAGCTAACAAGTAGCATCTTCCCTCCAAGGACCTCAGTATTTGAGGCTCTTCTGTCATTGCTTTTCTCTTTAAAGCACAGACCATGTATGCATAATTGTTATAGAACCTTATTTGACGACTTCTAATATTCTTTCTGTCCCTTTAGGTGATTCAAAACTCAGGTCAGCTTCCAAGATCCAGAGTTGCAGATGATCTCATTTGGGCACAATGGGATATGATGGAACAAAGGCTCTTCTACATTGTTCCAAAGGTGAGATGAAAGTAATTCTAGCACTTTTTTCCCCACCTGTGTCATGACAGTAAAGTTTTGAGTGTGGGGCGTAATAAAAGTTGAGTTTGTTTTTCATTCTAGTAGTCCGTCTTGTTCCTGGCTTAAATAACCTAAAGCAAAAGCCAGGCTTGCCTTAACTGCTGTTTGTGCATAGTAAATTGCAAGAGCACTGGTGGTCTCAGTGCTTTCTATAAAGAAGGATGGGTTTGTTACGGTTTTCTGGCTTTAAAAAGGTCTTTTATTCGAAAGGATCCAAATCTACTAAAAAATGTCTTGAGTGTAATGCCTCTGTTCTAGAGAATTCACGTATAGAAAATATGTTGTACACAGACTTTCTGAGTAACCAAATGAGAGCACGTTCTTGGCTAGAAATGCCGCAACTCTTTGGGGTTTGTTTTGTTTTGACTGAAGTACTATTTGTACTCGATGTATTCTGCATAAATGAAAATTGATTTTTTCTTAGCTCTTCTTAGCCACCAAAAATATATGAGTGTTAGGAAATAACAGGAAGTGAACTGTCATGGAGAAACATATTCCTGTTTTTGAGAGACCCTTTTTGAACTGCCCAAAATAAGATACAGTTCCTTTTGCCATATAGGTAGTTATGGAAAACGCATTTCTAACTTTCTAGAGTGTGTGTGACAGGTAATGGTGTGCTTCAAGTGGGGGCCCACGCAATTATAGAGGATTGGCAGATAATGATCTGGGACAGGAAGGAAGCATGTCATAGTGCTATTGTGGGGGGTTATGTCTGTTTTAAAGTCGTCTTTTGTCCCCTAACATCTGCATATCTGTTAGCAAAGTGGGTTAAGTGTATAGAACACTGGAGTATCCAGTCACTTTTCAGTCTATATGGTATGCTTTCTATTTGATCAGTTACAAAACACATCCTCTTAATTCCAGGAATCAAGGAGTACTTTAAAATGTGTCCAGTTTTATCCTGATGAAAATTGTAACTCAATAGTAAGTCATTAGTATTTTATTATACAATAGTTTTGAGTTGGATGTAATTATGTATTCCAGGCACTGATACAGAATCTGTTTCAATGTCTTTTATTACTGGAACTTTTGCAGAGGAAAACTGGGTTTTGGTTTTCCATTTTTTTCTGTGGGGTTTTTTCATTATATTCTTTTAAGAATGTATTCAGATTCAGATTGGGCCATGATAAGGTAACTTAAGTGGAATTGCACAGATATTGACCTAGAAGTAAGTGACATTCACGATATTATACTGATCTTATACTCAAATATTGAAAAGCAGGGTTATCAAATACACTAGACATGTAATAATTTTGTGTCCATTTTGAGCGAGACAGGAAAATCTGTTGTGGCCAAAATACAGAGAACAGAACATAAAAATTACAACTGTTGAACATGTAATTGTTACTAGGCTTTTGTCCTAGTGGCTGAAATTTGTTCTAATGCAGGAGGTTAAATATCTCACGATTTATTTTATTTTTTAAAATAATCTATTTTATGGTTTTGGGGGTGATTAGAGGAGGATAAAAAAACTTTGCTAAAATGTTGAATCTGGTGAAACGTGAGTTTGACATATTTTACTGGGCTGAAATATTAATCATAGTATACTAACCTCACTAAATAACAAGTTTGTTTTTGTTTTTGGTTAACAGCTGGAGTCACACCTGGATATTTCTGTAAATGACACACAACTAAAGTAAGGTGTTTTTTATGTGTTGTTTTGCTTTCCTTTTCATATATAGGGTGATGTTTTACAAACCTAAGTAAAATTTGTGTCCAAACCACAGTATCTTTGTTTGCAGTTGCCTATGTGGTAGTGGAACATAAGAATAATATGAACACTGTGTCCAAACCTTCAGTTCCTCTCATTTTCTTCAGGGTCAACTGTAAAATGTAATTTAATGCTTGACTGCTTTTTGGTGCCATTTTTAAAAATTGTCTGAAGAGCTAGCTATAGGTTAAACCATCCTTCCTCTGAGTGTTCTGTATCTATTGTAATTAATTTGTTGTAACCTTGGGCATGTTGTAGTGGTGATGTCAAAATTCCTGTCACAGGAAGCTCTCCATTTTTAATTGCTGTTACGTGTTTTACTGGGGAGTTAACCAGACCAGTAGCTCCTCTTTATGGCCTATGAGACACTGCCTGTACTCTTTTCTCCTCCAGCATGCTATTTCCAGGCAGCCTGCACTTTCAAAGGCTAAGATTCATCTGATTCTATCTGTGTCTGCCATGCACATGACTGCATCTGGGCTTGTCTCCTTAAGGCTCCCTTTTAATTGAGGAAAAACTAGTCAGGATGGTCTGAGACTCAGTCATAATTCATCTCATCCTCATCTATCTTCAGTCAGTTGAATTGATGTTCCAAAAGGGCCTGTTTCTTTTTGTGAATAAAAAGGGGGAGTGGAAACCTACTAGATCAGATATCAAAAACTGAAGGTAGTTGAGTTCTACCCTGCCCAGCCTGTGGCTCTCTGAATGTCTCAGTGCTATGCAGAAGGCAGTATGGTGCTACTGCACATGTAGGTTGCCCTGAATGGGCAGTGTATCCTCTTGCAGTTAGTACTGAAAAAATCCAGCTCTTGTAAGAGCTTGAATAATTTTTTTTCTAAATTATTGCAGAAGACCTAGGGGGAAATCCCTACAGAACCAAAAACCTTTCTGGAAAAACCCCAACCAACCAACCAAAAAACCCTCAAAAACCAAACAAAAATAAACCCACGAAAAAGCCAAAGCAGATTGACTACAATCTTGTGTTGCATGATCTGCATGGCAAAAATAGGACTTGTAGATTTTAAAGATATGGAAACCCATTAAAGCACAGGCAGCACGAGACCGAAAAAGAATGTCATGGTATAACAAGTTCCATGTGAATGTGATTTTGTGCTTTCCTTTTTGAGTACTTCCACTGAAATAAGTGCACCTAATTGCAGATTAAAATGTAGCTTTACAGACATAACAGTAGAGTTAGACTGCAAAGCCTTTGAGTTATCAGGTATGATAAATGTTTGGATTTCCAGTACTCCGTCATACTTCACAGTATAGGAATGGTTGGACAATGCTGTAGTAAGTGATTATGAAGATTGCAGGTGTAATCAAAACTGTTCGCTTCTGATAAGTGTGCTGGCTTGGGATTCTCATTTCTAACAGCATTAAGCAGATTGGTTAAAGCCTATTTTAACTGGCATTAGAGAACATTTGATTATAATTTAATTAGTATTTTTTGATTACATAGTAACTGTTCTCATGATCTTTGTGTTATGATGAATGGGTGGATGAAGTAGTGATTTATTTAGTGATCTTTATTTGATCATAGACTTGTGAATTTTGGATACGATTACTGTCAAGACCAAGATGTTGCGTCTGAATCTTTGAATCTTCGTGTTTTTACAAGTAAAGCAGGTAATGAATAAATACAAGTATTGTCAAAATGATCTCCACTAGTAATTATCATGCAGTGTAATCATAACTGATTACTACATTTCTTAGACATTATATATATTTTGTATTTTTTTTTTGTGTTAGAGCAATTTAATGTTAAAGCTGACCAAAAACATGTTAGAAAGTAAATTCAAGGAAGGTTTTGACTAGGTCTGTTGTCTGGGTTTCTGACATAGTATATAATTGTGCTAGTGGACATGTGCAAAATGGAGCATCTGCAATACAGATTCAAAGAGTTTCATATTACTGTCAGTATGTGATACTTAGAAGGTCCATGTATGTGATACTAGACTTAGATGTGATACTTAAGGATTTAGTGTATATATATGATTCCTTAAATTTAAACCTAAAATGTTCCTTAAACCTTTAGGATATAGGAGTCTCCCTGCATCCAAATGCATGCCGTAAGGGTTTGTTTTGGTTTGGTTTTTTTGATTAAAAACTAGTCTCAAGAGGCATCTGTTAATCAGAGATGTCTGCGTTTTCAGCTTCTAAATTAGACCCTACTGCCAGGCAGAGATGGTAGCTGATTAACCTTTGAATAGTCTACGGAGTTGTACAGGGATATGATGTGTTGCAGAAGTGGCTTTACATCTTGCTTCCTCAGGCATGCTGTGTGCACACAGGCGAATTGCTCGGGTATTTGCTGGTTGTGTCGAAATGACTGTTAATGCAAATCAAGTAAAATGCAGGTTCCTTACATGGACTGTTTTCTTACCAAGGCAGACAGCATGCTTACAAAGATTAGAGGGAAGCAATTAGAAATAAGAGAAAGCCAAGTTTCTATCTACTAAATGTAGATTAGGCTACTTTTTCCCTATTAGCAAGACAGAGTATTATACAAACAGCCTGTCCAATAATGGAAAATGTTATTGATTTGTATATATATGTTTCCTTTTGCACCTGTACTTCTCTAGGGTTTGTTCAGATCGAAGCATCTCCTTTAAGTTTAGGATGAAATTCATTCTTCCTCCAACAAGACTGTTGTTTGATTACCTTGAAGGAATACGTTCTTTTCCATCTGGCAACACGTTATTTAAATTCTTTGTGGAACCTTTCACATGTGCTTTTCATTGCGCTTAATATAAAATGCATAATTTGACAATTACACACTTACTAAATGAGATTATTGTATGTGGATATTGTTGAATGTTGTTTGAAACTGTGGGTTACTTTGCACAACCCATTTTGAGTAACTGACAGTTTGGAGCAAACTGTTTTGGCATTGAGACCGTATCTAGTTGTTGAAGAACAGGGTGGGTAATCCCACTAAATTTCCCTTTTCTACCCCTTGTAACAAAACTGGACTGCGAGCTCTTTGGGGCACAGACTATGCCTTCTGTGGAACTGGTGGTGTGCTTCAAATGTTAATGCTGATATCCCTATTTGTACCATTTGGACATCTCTGGCAAAGAATAATTGGCATAACTTCAAAATGGAATATTCCATGCAATTTCCCATTTAATAAAACAGTTATTGGCTACTGCCAATCTGAACTCTGAATGAAATCACTCTTCCGTTCTCAAACTTCCGCAGTAGAAGAAAAGTAGCCCTGTTCCTTATACTCAGCACAGACAAAATGTCTCCAGATAAAACTCCCTATGTACATCTAGATTAGCTGAGATAAAGCAGTTCTAGTCTCAGAATTAACTTTGTATGTCCAGAATTCAGTGGTTATTTAAACAACACTGGGTTGTTATGTTTTCTTTTAGCACTTTAGAAGCACTTTTCAGTTAAATTTGCTCGATATTAAAAAAAAAAAAAATGCAAGCAGTAAGATGACATAAACCCTGGATTACTGTCACCTAACTTTACCTGCCTACAAGTTAAGCATCTGGACTATATTTATAGAGACAAATAGGCATCTCCAGAGGATGATTGCTTCTCTCTATATCTCTTTGTGTGCTGTATAAGGGTCTAACTGAGAGATGTTTCGATGGCTGAAGTTAGGTGAGGCAAATTACTCCTAAGCCAGTACAACTAGACAAAATGCCACGGTGTGATGGTGTATTCGAGTTGTGTCACTTGGATGCCGCGTTGAGATGTTGGTACAGCCTTACATTTTACACTTCTGCGTGAACAGAGATGAGCAATTTGAAGTTAAAGCTTCCTAGGGAAAACTTCAGGTATTCATAGGAGATTCATACAATTTCAGTGGTATGATGTTTATTTATCAAGTGGCAGAGTTGTAATTGTTGTTTCCCTAATTCTACTGAATATAGTAACTCACTGTTACCCTTTATGAGTAGAACTTAATTTTTAAATAGTTACTTTTTTTTTTTCCTTTGTTGTGGGTGAGACCTTTTCTCTCTTTTATTTCTGAAAAGATAAGAGTCCATCCAAATATATCTTCGTGTGAGTTTTCTCACCTTGTGGCATTTATTTGCAAACAGTAAGAGCTGTAGCTGATTTTGAAATGGATAGTGTAGAAGATTTGTTTCATGCGAAGGTGGAATCACTTAGAGATAACAAGCTTTCCCTGCATCAGCACACCCCAGCTCTAATTTGCAGAGAGCACTGGTGAGGGTAGGACAGGAATTTGTCTTATATTTGCAGTCTCTGGGTGCTCTACTGGGATTGCCAGGACAATATCAGATGTAACATTGCTTTGATACTTGCCCATCTGACACTGTTGTATTTCTATCTGTATTAATGAAGCACCATTTGATATTTTCTGTTGTTCATAATTCACTTTGTTAACATTTGGACCAGTATGCTAGAGTTGAAAGATGCATGCCTGTTAACAGTCCCCCATAGCCACTGTTCTTGTCATCAGCTTGCATATGTACCCACTGACACTTCAATCTGAACAGACTCGCTTGCATGTTGCACAATTTACAGAACAGCATATACATTAGACTCCAGCATACAAGAAAGAAATTTGCAGTGTTGGAAGGGAGCTGTTGATAATAAAACAGCATTGTGGGTTGCTGGAACTTTTCCAGTCTTCCTCATGAGTCCTGATGCTGCTACTTTAAAAATTATGCATGCTCTGAAAGATGCCAAGTGGTCTGGCAAAATGCCCTGTCTGTTGTCTAAATGACTCAAATATCCAAGCCAAACTGTATCAAACAATATTCAATCATCTAAGAATAAGCAGGGGAAAAAAAAGCATCTCAACATAAAATATTTACCTTCCCCAAAAGTGTCAAGTGCATCAGTGTAATCCGTATCACAGCTATGGTACAGCTGTGTGGTCTGAAGTATGAGACATTTAACCAAGTAAAATACCTTGGTAGCCATGCTTTTTTTGTACTTGTGCTTTTTCCATATTGTGCCTCTTTCTCTATACCTCGTATACATAAACCTTTATTTTGTGCCTTTTTCTGTATACTTTGTATACATAAACCTTTTTTTTACAGAAGAGAATCTGTATTAGTATTACTTTTTTTTTTCTTTTAAGTGATAAACTTTCAATAAAGGTAAAAGGTGAATTGCCATAGTTGTGTCCCAGCTTTCCCAGCTGCACTGGGATAATGTGGTTTGGATGCTCTTTCTGAAATGAATGCCAAAGCAGCTGCCAAAGCACTGGAGTAAGTGGATTAAAGTTTTTAGAAGAGATGGAGGGAGGGCTACCATCCAGTGGAGTCAAAACAGTCTATCAGTCTGATTTAGAATCAGGCTTTGAGGGGGGGAGCATTCCTGCACAGAGTACCTTGGCTGAAATAAGCTTTTGCCAAGGACTGACTTTTCTCCTAAAAAAGGAATTCACATCTCTCTGAGCTTGAAAGGGGAGAAGTGACTATCATTTCTAGTGGTGAGAAAACTCTAGTAGCGTATCATGCTGCTGCCAATATGACATTACTTAGCAAACAGTGTTTTACTATGTTGTTCTGTGCATATTTGACAGTCCCTGAACAGAAAATATCTAGGGATTGAGGCAGTTTGGCTGCAAGCCTGATTTCTGCTGCACAGGGCTACAAATGTACTTCTCCCAAAGAGAAGAACTGGCCATGTCAGAACCCAAATTTCCATTGTGGCGTATTGCCTCCTCTCTTCTTACATGATATTTCACTAGGTAAATGATGGTTAGAGTTATGTAATATATATTTCTGTGATCTTTACCTTTTTTTGAGAGATGACTTTTAGTTTCTAATTTAAAACAGTCTTGCTTTAGTTTTGTACAGTGTAAAGATGTCTAGGTATTCAGGTAGACAAGTCAATTTTATTTTCCTTTTTTGTTTTTTTTTAGGAGGCCTCTGTGTGTGTTGTAGTCTAGCCTCTGATATTCCTGATGAAATAACATACTCCATATATTTTTTACATAAAGGTAAGATTAACCTGTTAAGTTATGCTTTATTTTGGAGAATAGCTCTTTGCTGAAGGAGTGACAGAATGTCTTGCAAAACAAATAACTACCAAAGTCTGCGGACAATAAACTACTGTGGCTGGTGTTTCAAGGCAGCAGCTGCCCTCAGCTACAAAGTCAACTTTCCTGCTGTAGACTTCCTGCCTGATGCTGAATGAGTAGCTTCAAACCAGTGGCCTTGTGAGTGGCTATTAATTTGGTCCCTTATTTCTGGCCAGAATTTCCAGCATGCTGAGCACAAACATCAATGAAATCTGTGGGAGCTTGCAGGTGTGTTGTGCTTAGCCATAAGGCATTTGTATGGGGAAAAAGAGCCAACAGCTCTTAGCTTGAGTATCTGTTTAGAGTTCCAGTTCAACGTGTCATTTTCACAGCAAGAGGTGCAACACCTACTGACTGTAACAATAGTTGCTATTTAAGTGGTGCTCTAGATCTTAATTTTAAAACCTAATTTTTTTCTTGAATAAAAACCATTGTTTTATACTGATCAGAGCAAACCTTGTCATTAGCAAGATCCTTCTTGTTTGATACATGGAGGAGAGAGATGAATTATTTCTCAATTGAGAAGCTGCATAACATAGAGTTACCGTGTTCAAGTGGACAGTATGCCTCTGTTCTACTTCAAGTATTTGTGTTCTTGTGTCAGGAAATTTTCATATGTCAGAGATGCACTAACGTTGCTTTGCTGCTGGAGCATTGTGGGATCGAATGAACTGCATTTTTGTGTTCTTGAAGGCATTAACAAGTTGGAAAAGTGCATTCTGGATGTGGCAGTACTTTGCGTTATACTGCTGTGAAGGACTGATTTCCCTAGATGTACTTGATGTGTAGCTGAAGGGTGGTTGCATTGCTTGGAGCCAGCCATGGCCCTTGTACATCCCTAGCTTTACCAGGAAGAAGCTGAGGATAGATATGGTGACATTGACCATCTGCATCTGAAATGACCTCCATGGAATGGAGTTGTTTGGTGCAGAGCTGTTTGTGGATTCATGTAAGATTCATCAGTTGTACGAGAGAATTTTAAGACTGGTCCTGAGGTGACCCGCAGAAGAGGGGTATATCAGGTCCATAAGCCACATTTTGGAGACATATAAGGAGTTCAGTCTGTGTTGCAGCATCTGTAAACTCAGAAGGAAGCTTCCTGCCCCCTGTAAAGCAGTCACTCGAGGTAGCATAAACACAAAAGTCATGATGTCGCAGGTGTATATTCTGCAGTGCTGGTATTAACTTGCATGTGTTTGCATTGCAAGTAACAGGGTAGTGATCATGAGTATACTGACTCATGGCAAGCAAACTTCCAAACTTCATAGAACCAGAGAATGGTTTGGGTTGGAAGGGGCCTCAAAGATTGTTTAGTCCCCTGCCATGGGCAGGGACACCCCCCACTAGACCAGGTTGCTCAAAGCCTCATCCAACCTGGCCTTAAACACTTCCAGGGACTTCAGTCAGTATCTTGTATGAAAAACTATGTTTTAGATACCCCTTCATCTGTAGTGTTGCTGTTGGTCTTGGAGGTCTCATTTTTCTTTTTTTGCAGCATAGATAAAGCATATCTCTCTGCTAGGGTCAGGAGTCAAAGTCCTGGATGAGTGGCTGAAGCACAGTTCATGATCTACTTTTTTCCTTGGTGGTCCTTTAAACTGTAGATCTAGTGTCTTATCTCAAATTTTCATGTGGCATTAAGTAGCATCCTGATCATGACACCATTCAGCCTTTAGGCTATTGCTGCATGGACATTTGGAGACCAGTCATTGTCTCCTTAGTTATTTTAATCTTCAGCTTTTATCAGAGATTGAGGAAGTTTGAGGGCTCTGCAATTCTCACTGGATGCCAGAAGTAGTATGGTGTAAGTCTAGAACAAAATAACAGCTGTGCTGATGCAAAGCCCATGCAAACACAGCAGGTCTGAAATTAGCCTATGTTTAAGCAGAGCTGAACTAACATACAGCAGTAGGGCATGCAGATAAACAAACTGGAAATTCTTTAAAGCAGCTGAAAGATCACCGAAACGTGAAGCACAGCTACATAAAGGATTTATGTTTGGGTTTGGTTTTTTTTTTTTTTTTTTTTGCGGGGGAGGTATTTTTACACAAGCTTGCTCTGGGATGGAATGCTTCTTTAAGCACAAACATCGGCTGTACAGTGCATGGCCAGTTTCAGCAAACTAAGGAACTAAGTATGCAGCAACTCTGTTTAGGATGAAGTAAATCTGTCTGTGCAGACAAGCCCGTAAAACAGTCTAAAATATCCCTGTTTGGGTGTATTGGCACTGCTGAAGTTTCTAGCTATAAAGTCATACTTGGCTTGTAACAATGGTGTTTATTGTTTGGAGTTTTTAAAAGTATTATTATTTTTCCCCAGGTTACAACAAAACTTTTACAGTTTCTCTAGAAAGAACAGAATCTCATCAATTGAAGGAAGTGGCTTTTATGAATCTTGGTAGGTTACTTGCGTTACTTCCCTGTGTGACTGCCATTCTCTGTCCCCAGTAAGGAGACAAATGGCTAACCCTTCTCTAGAAGGAAAGGAATTTTTTTCTTTATTTTAAATAGTTGTATTATTTTGCTGATTTTTTTTTTTTGCTTAACTTTTATATTTGGCATTTGCTACTGCAATACCTCACTATTAGTAAGCAACTTCCTCTGAAATTGCCTCAGAATCTGCTCTGGAGATCAGCTGCTGAGTTCTTGAGTGTCTCAAGCCTCTTGAATCCTCCCCTGGAAACCCAAATGTATTGCTAGTGTTTCCTGTGTTAATACAACAGCAGCTTTTAATTAACTCCTTTTATATTTCCTAGATATAATCAATTCCATCAGAGAGAAGCGGGCCAAGATGAGGATCATGTGAAACAGCCTCTTAAAGCAAATAAGTGAACAAGTGCTAAATTGACCACTGTTGTTTCTTTAAATAGACTATTATGTGGCTGCTTATTTGCCTGGCCAGTTCCTGCACCTCCTGAATATTCAGCATCCTGACCTGCTGTGCTATAGTTTATTTCTGACAGGTATGTAAGACTGCTGCTTGAAGTAATTTTATTGTTGTAGTGGAAACTTGTTCAGATCTCTTTACATGAAAGTTGTATTTCTCAACGTTTGCTTTATTACACAGTGTTCTGAAGAAGGAAGAGAGAGAATGAGAAAATAAGAATGGCACTTTTGCCACTTTATATTGTAAAAAGAGAATCTGAAGTGACATTTCATATTTCATCTATTACGTACTTCTAGCTTGTTATGAAATAGAAGAGCTTTCACTGAATTGGTGTCATAGTTTCCCTTCCCCCATCTTTGCACATGCTTCTCAGTCCTCCACTGTTCTCAAATTTCACATGGAGATGTAAATTTGATTTTACATTTCCTTCCTCCAATTGAGTTGCTCTAAATGTGTGTGTTTGGAGGGTGTGGGGAGAGGAAATCTGTGTTTCCTTCACCTGATCAGGCTGATGCAATTTGATTTAGAGTCTCATCTGAGAGGCACATTACTTAATTTCCAACAAAGATGTCTTTATGGGAAGTGGGTTATTTTTGGAAGTGGGAGGCCTTTGTTTGAAAACAGAAATCTGTTCTTCTGATTGGATGAAGAAGAGGTAAGTAGTGGGAACTGGTGCAGGGACAGCATCACAGGAAGCTAATACCTGTTGTATGTACATAATGAAATACTATTCTGCTAGAAATAAGTGGAAAGCATCACTGCAGTATGGCAGGCCTGATTTCTCTGATGCAAAGGGTCTGGAATCCTATTGTGTAGTACTGTGGTGGTGAACCTTAGTACTAGCATAAATAAAATGGTTTAGATCTGATGCTTCAGTAATCATAAAGCAGAACCTTCCTGTTCTGGCCATTGGGATTGATGGCAAGAGATCCATCAACACAGGTTTGTATCATGAATCCCGCATGTGAGCAGTTCTAAACTGTACCAATGTGCTTAGGTGCTAATTCTAGTGTTGAATCTCTATTACTAACCTTGTGCCCTTCTCTGTCCCATGCTACGTACTCTGATTTGTCCTATGAGAGCATTGTGATCCTCAAATCTGTACACCTTCTCTGCTTCAGCAGTAGGGAAGGAGAGAATTGAGTATGGACTGTGCTCCTTGTTTACTTCCTTTATGCAGGCAGCACCATTCCTTCTCTTCATCATAATACCAGGGCAGCTAATACAAGAGGCAGTCTGTTTCTTACTCCTCGGGACCTGGGAGTCTTAAGACAAATACTGGTAGCAGCCACATTTTGTATTCTTAGTCCTTTTATTCTCCAACCAATGTTCTTCAGGTGAGGATGCAAGAATTGACATGTTGCAAAACTGCTCCATCCGATCCCCACTCATGTCCACAGTTTTGGATTGCCACATAGGAAGTATGTATGCTGTAAGCATCAGTGACAGCGCCTTACTACAGTTCCTACAGAACAGCAAACGAGACAGTGAGAGATTGGCAGCTCTGCATTGTGCCCTGTTGTACTTCCGACACACAGAAGACTTGGAAATGCAGGTGGGAAAAGAACATCTTCTAAGTTTTTTCAGTGACTGGTGTCTTATACAAAGCAGGGTCAGGGCATGAATATCAGCCAAAGAAGAAGAGCCCTGATTCACATGTACCTTTTGGCAATGCAAAGAGACTCATCAGCTGGGCTGCCCAAACCACTTTATTGGTCAAGGCTGTCCTGAAAACATTTATCTCTGTCTTACTACTTCATGCAAAGTGTTACTACCAAACCCAAAGTTTCTATAGTGTCTTACAACTCATACTGAAACAGAGAGATGTGACAAACTCCCGTGTTCTCATTCTGACAGATTATTTGGTGGATTTCTGAGAACCTGTCAACATGCCATTCTTTTGACCCCATTCAAGAATTTATCATTGGTAAGTATTTCTTTTCCTGCATACTGAATTTTCCTGCATACCCTAGTTGTGACTTAAGGAGAAGCCACACTATTCTGATTTATGTTAACTGACCTGCATTTTGGGGTGTTAGAGACAACAGTAGTAGTTTAGAAGGTAATAGATCTCTCAAAATCAGATTGGCAGTAAAACTTTTCAAATGCTTTCTCCTGTCTAGTGGGACAAATAGATTCATCATTATTTTAGGTCACTGGAGAGCAAATTCTCCATCTGCCTCCTGTCTTGCATATCTGGGATGTAAATAATTGAGATTGGACCGGAGGAACAAATCTCGTCTAGCCTAGCCCAGCCATTTTTTCATAAGGATTTGGCATGTCATGATATTCTGTTCTAATAGCTGATTCCTCAGCCTAGCCAGTGCATGTCCTGTGCCCTGAGCCTTTATACAAAGGACCCCTGCAGCGCTGAGCTGTAGCCAAGCAGCTGACCCGGCCCTGCAGCCATCTGGACTTCTCTTCCTCCTTTTGTGCACAGAATGCGACCAGTTCCACCATGGAGGAAGCTGTTTCAGAGACAGCAGTAGGATTTGTCCCTAAAAAAGTGTTAGATAAGGAACTGACTGTGAAGTCTACTCTTGTTAACTGATAGTTTATATAATCCTACCCTTATAAATCTTTTTATGTTACATTTAGCCTCCCTGTACTGCAGAATGTGTCCAGAAACTCACAACCTGGATAAACTTTTGCCCTACACGTCACTGCTTGACTGGATTGGGGTAAGAGAACAGCTGGTACTTTAATAGCTAAAGGGAGTCTGGGTTTTTTCCTCCCTTAATACAGCCTTTAACTTGTATGCCTTACCTTTTCATAGACATGCTCTGAATCCATATCTGTGCTTTATACCCATTTTATTTTGTCAAGTCTTAATCTTAGTGGTGTTTTCCATGAGTCCTATTTTTTGTCAACAAATAAAAAGCATTTATGAAACAAGAACAGATACTATAATGGCATGGATGATTAAATATTTCAGTTTTCATAATGAGGTATTAATTTATTGCTTATCATATGAGGTTTGTAGTGAATACATAATATATTTAACCAGCAAAATCATGCTGTTATTTCCAAGACAAACAGTATCAGTAAAGATTTATTACTAAGTTTGCAGAAGTAAAATAACTTTAGGCAAGTCTCTACACTTAGAGCAAACAGCTTATTTGAATTTCTCTGATCTGATACTGCTCTAATATGTTGTCTTTTTTTAAATGAGATGAATGAGAGAAATACCTTCCATATTTCTTTTTGACAAAACGAAATGTACAGTTTTGGCTAGCTAGCTAGTTTCACAAAGGAGATGGGTAATGGAGATTCACTTAGATACCCAAACAGGCCTATGTTTTATGCTAAATTATTTGTGTTCTTATTTCTCTGTATTTATAGATCATTCCTGGAGTAACATGTGCAACAGACATTATTTCTCTGCCTGTGTTAGAGGTAAGTTCCAGTACAAAGCCACTTTCGTATTTGCAGGTTAGGAGCTTTTTTTTTTTGTGGGATGGGGATGTGCTAAATACTAATGAAGTGGTGTCCCCACAGCCCTATCCAAAAATAGGGGTGAACAGAAAATTGCCCCATTTGAAATGGTTTATGCATTTACTAAAATATTAGTTATTCAGACTGATATTTGCTAGCTCAAACATGTATTTTTTTTTTTCCCTTTCTGAGAGGCTTCTTCCATTCAACAGGGAAGATCCTCCAGGAATTAATTCTTGTTAGATTTGGTTGATACCTCTTCATTTTGTGGCTTTGTTAGCTGAGGGTAAACTTGGCACCTATCTCTACGTATCCCTACTTTGCGGGATATTTCATTGTGCTGCCATTGGTACCAATGGTTCATGACCCTCTTGCTATGTTTTGTCCAGAGCATCCGGTGATTGCACTGATGTCAGGGCTTTGGCTAGCTAAATCTAGACAAATTCCTGTGCAGCCTGGAAAAGGCAGTGAGTTGGATGGAGAGAGCACATGCTGTTTGGCTAGGAAATTGAACTTTCCATTGAAAACAACATGAATGATTCTTCCCGTCTTCCATTCCACTCCCTCAGCTCCAGTTTAGAGAAATACTTGAAATTTTCCTAAGTGTTCCCCTACAAAATCTGAAAGAGGCTTTTAATAAGCAGCTTGTTGTGGAGGGCTAATGGAAAGAGTCAGAGCTTGAATGCAACAGTACCAGCAACACATGGGAGAAGACTCTGGATACATGACAATATTGTTTCATGTAGCACTTTAAAGAGGTGAGAGTCTGTTTTCTCCCCAGTGCTTATAATTAGCTTGTAAAGCTTCATCATTCACAAACTCTTTTAAAATCAGTGAAATTACCCTCTGCTTGCTCACTCTGCAACAGTGCATCACAGCTGCGCTGCTACAGATTCACATGACTGCTGTCAGGGAATCGGGCTTTGCATGCTTTGCTTGGAAAGGCTGCCTTGAGAGCTGGGACACCTGGGAAAAATTTCTTGAGAAAATTTGTTGCTAGATAATCCCTCTAATTCACTGAGGTCAAAGTTAGCAGGCCTTTAATTTGTCTGAGATTGAACCTCAAGCCCCTGGGGGCAAATGCCTTTAGCAGCTATACTTCCTGATTGTGGAACTCATTTCCTATTTCTGTCTGAAACCTAAACAGATTGAAAAGGTCAGAGTTGAACTAAAGACAAATATTTCCTGCTACTTTTGACTGCAGATTGCTCTGACTCCTGAGTGAGGACAAAGATGATAATACACAGGGTAAGGTTTAGTGCTTTGGCTGCTGTGTACCCCTCCAGAGGCACAAACCCACCACGGCTGGAGTTCAGGTGGTCAGTTGTTGGTGTTTCAGTTGGTGTATGTTTTTGTCATCGCAACTCAGACACTGGGGACAAATCTGGTCCTACAACTAGTATTTCTTTTGCAAAGTTTTTATGGTGTTTCACAGAAACAATGGTGAATTGTTGCATTGAGAAGCTTTTTGGAGTTCTCAAGCCTGTGAATTGTTGAGAGTCTTTGGGAGGGCTATGTCCATATTCACAAAAAAATTTGTGCTATTTGGGTAACAGGTGTGTTTTTATCACTAAATTCCTGTTCAGCAAGAGATACTGAGAGAGTGTGAAAATGTGAGAAAGGGGGAATAGTCAGTCTGATTGCAAAAAAAGCTTTATATAAAGATGGCAATTAATAAGAGTCTGGGGTTTTTTTTTCTTTTGAAACACAGAAACCAAACTTTGAAGGGGTGGAAACAGGCTGGAGAAGGAAGGGGCAGGAAGAAGGGGAGAAAATAGCAGGAGGTCCAGGAGAAGAGTGAAAATGTGTAGTGCAAACAGTTGTCAGAGGGATCAGCACAGGAGAAGGCAGTCTCTGCCTCATGCTGTGCTGAGCCACTGGAGTGAAGAATGATGTTTTAAGGAGTAGCTATCTGTACAGCTACGTAGTTAGTTACACGGCTCTCCTAATACCTTCACTGATGGGGAGGGATAGCATTACAGTTCCCCTGGAGAGGACATATGCCTCTTAAAGGTCATTGTCACCCTGCATCCTTTCAGAGGGGTATAGCAGAGAGCTCTCTTTGTCTTCAGTTAAAAACCCACTATTTAGGAAAGGCTTCATGGGAGCTTTTCATGGATTGCAACCTGGTAAGGCCTCGCTTTGACTTCTGGTAATACAGTGTCTTTTAGGTGTTCGTGCTTAGGTATTATATTAATTTATGACTCTAGAAATGTCTGCAAAATAAATACCACCTAAGACGAAGTAGCCTTCTCTTGCCCTGATAATCCTCAAGAAAAACCAGATTTAATTAAAATAATCCTTTATTTTAAACTTTTGATGTTTTAAAGAGATCTAATACGGTGCAGGTTTTCAGTGGTGTCTGCTTTTAATTCTGAAATCTACCACTTCCTGTTACAGATTCAATATATGAAAGAAACTTGCTGTCTTCTTCCCCCCTGCCACACATCCAACAAAATCTAGTGTGGCCTGATTGCAATTTTGCAGGAGTGGCTCTGTCGCAGTTGCACAAATTGGTCACTAGATGATACCCTTATGCTATATTCTTGATATTTCTTTGATTTTTTTTATTGGTAACATTTAGGCAACATACTGCAGTAGCAGGTTGTAGAACTTGTTAGTTAGCTCCAGCAGGGTGAACATATGGTGCCATATGCACTCCTGGTTTCCAGCTGCTAAATATAACTAACATGAAGCAAAATGAGATTTATTTTTCTCTGCTGCAGCTACAACAATAAAGCAACAATCAGCACTGGCAGCAAGAGGGAAGTGGCTGGCAGGATTGAGTCTCTGCAATTTATTTTCCTTGGCAAATTGTAGCTTATGGTAGGAAGTGGTTTTAAAGGCTTCTGAGGTTTTCTTCTAAAGTTATTGTCATTGTAGAATAGGGGAGAGAGAGCAAAATCCAACATGTTAATGCAAGACAGAGGAATATTGTGAACCCAAACTTCTCTTCCTTCAAGTGTCACTACCGTAGTGTCTGTATTGGAAGATAAATGTGTATAATGAGGGGCAAGAACAGCTAGTACCATATCTTGTTTTTTGAAACTGCCAAAATCTCATCTCTTCCTCAGCAATGATCACATCACTCCCCTTTTATAAACAGCAGCTTCAAATCTTTGTACCCAGTCCAAGAACTAGCTCAGGAGACTAGTGTGTGTTTGCTTGGGTTTTTTCCCTCCTGCCTGTTCACAGCTGAGTTTAAATTAATTTCAGCGTAGCTATTCTACAGCCTTTGACTCTAATGGAAATGTCTGGATTTTGTTTCTGTTCTGGGATGAGGCATTGTTACTTGAGGTTGGCAAATGGATGTTTGCAATGTAAGTATTAATGCAACTTGAAAATAGTGGAAGCCTGCAGCTGCCAAGGTCATGGTGGTGGTGTTCTGTTTGGAACTACTAGAAACTTGGAATGGGATTTATTTGACCAAATGTAAATATTTACATCTAAGTCAGTTGCCTAAGGCTCCTTTTACAGTCAGTAGAAGTCTAGACAATATGGCCAGTGTAGTCTGTGGTGCAGTTCTTCCCATCCCATCTCAAACATGTGAAATAGGTCAGATGAATTATGACCATTTCTTCCCAGTGACTTAAAAGGATTCTAAGGTGGCAAAGTGTCTGCATTACAGGCACCAAATCTTGACCTCAACTTTAAGTAAGTGCTACCCCTGCCGTCAAATCAAGGAAATAAAAGTACTGGGAAAAAATTGTGTAACTGTTTTTGTTTAACTTTTTTCACTTAGAACGTTATGAAGCTACATTAATCACAGTTCTTTCCAATCACTTAGTAGGAAGGTGATTAGGTATTTCTTTAAGAGTGCAGCCTGTATTCATGCTTTCCCTGCAATACTTTGCAGTTCCAAAACTCCAAAGGCTTCTGGGAGAAACTCAACTCCAACTTGGAGAGTGTGAAATATGCAGAGCCATACTTGCATTACCACAATAATGTGCTCAGGAGGGAATGGCGAAACCTTTCAGAAGAGGTAACTATGCGTGCACTGAAACAGTCTCCAGAGCTGCCTCTGAAGTGGATGTTTTAAAGCCAAACACGGAGGAGTTAGCTTTTTTATTCTGAGGATAAAGAAACGGGAATCTAATTATGAGATGTGCAAAAACTTGCAGTCATTTTACTTATAAGGTGATTGCCTGTAAGTCTTTGTTAAAATAATGCGAAAACCTAAACAAAAGCAGAGCTTGCATGTGCCTGTATTGTCAGATAGGTTAGATTGTGTAGGTTAGATGTGCATGAGTGCCTGTGAGCATGGGTAGTTGGAAGGTGGGTTGAAGCCCCACTGTGCATTACTTCCATTCAAAGGGAAAACCAGCTTCATTTCTCATCTGCATTTTATTGGGGAGTATTTTAACTGACCTTCTACTTTGTTCACGTGAGGATTTTTGTTCGTTTACAAACCAGAGAGAGGACAGAAGAACCACAGCATATTTGAGGAATATTTTTGAAAATGCCAAAAAGTAGGTACAGTTTCTATTATATTTACCATTCTTATTTTATTGAAGTATGTTAAAGGTTTTAATGTGCCATTTAAATAGTTGATTAGGTATCTGATTAAATAACTTTAAAGAAGATTATCCAGCTGAAAATCAATTATTGGAATCCTTGTAATCACTACAGCATGATCTGAAATATCAAGGCCTCTAGAGCTAGAGAATTGATGATAGACATGAAGAGTTTTCCTATGCAACCTAGACAGAATTTTTTTTAATGCTATTTAATATCTTTACTAAATGTAGTTACATGTACAGCTCTTGGATTTCCTGAGCTGTCTTTGAAAGACCAAAGGGTCACTTAAGCTTTTTAATGCCCTTATGAAATCCTTTAGAGTAATGCATATGAATCAAGCTGACTTTTGTTTCAAACCCCAGGGTGCTTTCTCATCTGGACAGTTGGGACTCTGGTAAGTAAAACTTGTCTTGATGTAGGCCTGAGCTGTAAGGTTTATTACAATATTTCCATCTAGCTGTTGTTGACTAAAAATAAACTGCTGTTTTTAGCACTGAAGAGAGTGAGGCATTAAGATCAGCAGTTATTAGAGCAAAACTTTCTCTCTGATAGTAGTGGTAGGATCATATACTGACTAGGAAACCCATGAAAGTAATGTTCCTACTCCATATTGGATCTAACAATATCGGCAGAGAAAGGTTTATCGCTTAAGGATTTCTTCTTCAGGATTTTTTTCCTGGAGAGTATCGATGACGCCGTGTTACTGTTGAGTCTCATCCACTTATAGCTGCCTGTGAAACTCTAGAACTTGTATACAGTAGGACATTATGGCTGTAGGAGAGATTATACAGTAGGAGAAAAAATCACGGTGTAGAGAAAGGTGTAATGAATTTCCCTAGGACAGGAACGCTTGAGATGTTTGTGATGTTTAGTTCCTCTGTCACAAATAAGTAAAACTGTATTTAGTAGTAAATTATGTTCCTGCTGTTCACACATCAGTGCCTTCTATGTGCCTACCCTGAGTGCTATGAAATGATGCTGATCTAAGTGCTGGTCACTCCTTTTACTATGAAGAATTTTCTGTGCATTCAATTCCAGCCCCTAACACCAGTCATCCACACCACTGCTGGTTATTGCTATGAAACCTGACTTTGAGAAACCTTGTATCAGCTTTGAGGCTCAGGTTCCTGTTTTTCAAAGGTGCTTATTGATAAAGAAGTCAGGTGTTCAGCTGTTACCAGAGAATTTCTAGACAGTTGCCAGCCGGTAACAAGTGTTGATGTAGTGTATCTTTCCTGTAGATTTTTCTTCGGGTTCTTTAAAATAAAGCAACACAGGTCTGCTGCTGCTAAGTGGTGAAGTAAACATATTTCAAGGTGAGCAAAGATGGCTGGAAAGAACTTTGTAAAAATTTAGCACTTGGATCTGTTAAATGTTGACTTGATTTTATGCTACATGATGAAATACGAGGTTGTTTTTCTTCCTTTGCTCTTAGTAGACAGGAAGCACTGAGTAGGAAATACAGGGTATTAAATTTCAGTAAATACTATAACCTCCTTCCATTTAGTTAGAAAAGTTGTGTTAGCTAGAGAAGTTGTGCTCTTTTACATAGTGGTCTGCAAATCTGAGTAACCGAAGCAGCCAGACCGTGGGAGAGAACCAGGAAAGTGGGAGGTGATTCTGTGGAGTATTTACTTTCTGTCTAGCCATTTGCTTGGAAAACCCATGCAGCTGTTTTAGCTTGTTTGTAAATGACAAGATCTAAATAGCATTTGGATTTGCACTGGTGTTAACCAGAAGCTTCTCTGTGCCTCTCTGCTCTGCTGAATCACTGTGCTGTGATAACTCTATTTAATATGTATTGATTTTCAGTGGGGATTGCGTTCATTTTCACAAGAAGGTAGGAGGAGACACGGCCAGGACAGCTGACCCAAACTAGCCAAAGGGATATTTGATACCATATGATGTCATGCTCAGTATATAAGGGTGAGCTGGCTAGGGAGGAGGGATCACTGCTAGGACTGTGAGCAAATCACATTGTGTATCACCCGCTTTGTATATTCTTTTATTAGTATTGGTTTTGTTATTTTCCTCTTCCTTTGCTGTCCCATTAAACTGTCCTTATCCCAACCCATGAGTTTTACCTTCTCCATCCCATCAGCGGAGGGGGGTGGGGTGGGCAAGGAGTGAGCAAGTGGCCTTGTGGTGCTCAGCTGCCAACTTAGGCTGGACCATGACGATATCAAAGAGAAGAGTAATGCAAATGAAGTGTAAAGTGGTGTGACAGGCTTGTGTTTCTCTATGTAAAGCACTTGAGGGAGAAGATGGCAGATACAGGGTTATTTTCCATTCCTCAGTTCTCTCTTATGCAGTTCTTGATTCTTCACTATCTTAGTTCTGTAGGTGAGTAGATCAAACCACAACTTGTGTTTGTGTATGTTTCTAAGTACTTTTGAAGCTGGTTGAAGTCTCATGGTATTTCTGTCATGTCCTTGAATGATTGTTGCTCTGTTTATTTCAGAGGAAAGGCTAGTACCTCTCTTTCAAGAGGAGGATTATCAGCAGCAGTTACTAATGGGACTGGTATGTGCTTTTGTCACAGTGTGCACTAGAGGACGCACAGCCTCAACAAATGTAAAGAATAAGCTTATGAGTTCCAGTGCTGAGTGGAAGCTCACTCAGAGTTGCTATGGGACAAACATGATATTTCCTAAATTTTAGAGTTGATAGTCATGATATCATAAGGCATAGGGGAAAAACAATAATTGAAAGGTGATTTGTCAAAACGCTTTTTCCCAATACAATTTTTCTTTGGCTAGAAACTCTTCCTGGAGTTCATCTTAATCTGTCAGTTATTTTTGGACTACTTTACATCATTAAAACCTGTAGAAGTGAATTCTGCACCCACTGCTTCCCTCAAAGAGAAGATCACAGATTTTCTTGCTCCTCAATTTAACACCTTTTTTTTACTATTTCCTTTTCCTTCTACCTCACTTCTGGGATTGCTATGGCTATTCTGAGGTCCCTTAGTCTTCTGCACTGTTTTCACCGATGGTCTCCCTAAAGGATCTACCATCCTTATGCTTCTGGGTAATAAATCCTATCTCAAATCCCTACCTGTCCTCCTTCTGTCTAAATACACATTCATCACTTACCTCTTGTTCTCTTATTATTAAAACCAAATAAAACTCTTCAGCACACACTGGAAGGTCTCAGCACTTCATCTATGAAGAACATATCAATACTGTCCTGTCCAAACCTACGGCAAACTTTCATTCCTTGTGGTCTTATCCCCTTATTTCCAAATTCTGCCTCTCATTCTCTGAAGCTTCTCTATTTTCCTTCCTTGTAGTTTATTCAGACAGATCCAAAAAGCAGGTCACTGCTGTCCTTTGTCTGTGCTTTCCTATTACCTATATTGCTGTCCTGACACATTGAGATTAATCTACTCGTAAACTCCTTGAGACAGAGATTTATTTTTTTGCCTCAGTTTTAGTCTGAGTTTTGAAACAAATAACACTTTGTAGTAATTCCCAGCAAAGAACCAGCATGGACTTGAGTTGCAATCCAAAGCTATGTGAGGTCAGAGAATATTTCAGAAAGGAGAGGGTAGGGAGTGGCATGGATTGTATGATAACAAACACCTGATTTTAAAGACTTTGCAATTAATGTTTAACCTGAAGTTGCCATTAATCACTCAGATTCTCAGGTTCTTGGCTACTACCACAAACTGTGTTTGTGCTAGTTTTCTCTACCATAAAATCCCTCAGGTTTATTTGTATGTAATAAATACTTAATTCTCAGGATTCAGTGTTGATATTAAAATCTTTCATTCACCCTGTTCACTTGGCTTGACTCAGAGAGATGTAAGAATTGTAAGCTTTTTCTCTTCAATGTCATCGAAAGTTCAACTGAGCACTGATTTTGCTGAATTTGCACCAAGTAACCTTTTTGAATATTCACATCAGCTGTTGAATTCAGCAAGATTGTACGGTAGCTTGAGGTCTTGCTCTGAACTGGAGTTTTGTAACATGGAAGCATTTGTTGCGATAATGCCTATCGATCAATCGAATTGTTGGCTTTTTTTTTTTCCTAGATGGTTGCTCAGCTAAAGGATCACCTTATGAGACATCTACAGTATGTAGGAAAAAAGAAGATCGACCAAATAGTTTTGGATTACGTTGCAAAGCTGGTTAGTTTGATTTCATAGTCACTATTGTGAAGCAAGCATGTATTTGTTGGATGGTAGAGTCTTGGGTATGTACTGTGTATATATAGTATATATTTGGTGGGAGGAGATTTTTTTTTTTTTAAGATCTTTAACCATATTTTGCTGCTTAATATTGTTTATATTGATAAAGGGCATAATAATACTTAAATAATATTAAAAAGAGTTGTATTGGTCACTCAGAATACAAAAGGAACAGTTCCCTTTACAGCTGGTACAAATATGGTCTACTCCCAGAAGTGAAAATGTGAACTCATCCTGAAAGTTAAAGAATGGTCTTTACATCCATTTGGTAGAATAGATTGCTGTATGTTTTGAATCATGAAAGTGCCATTAGGGGAAATAGAAATTAAGAAAGAAAGATTTCTCTCCAATACGGCACGAGAGTAAATCATCACCTCTCCTACATACTGACTTTGGGTTTTTGCCAGTGTAATAGGAGACACAGTTTTGCCTGAAGAAATCCGTATAAACTACAGTGAAAAATTGCTTTCCAAATTCTTAATGTTCTATGTTATGTCCTCTTAAGAGGATAACTTAAGAGAAACTTTAAAAATTAAAAAAAAGCTGTAAAAACTGTGACTGTTGTGCATAGAAATTATCGTTCCCAGTTTTGTCTGTCTCAACATCAGATCCTTTAAGTGCAGAATGCAGAGTCCACAAGAGCTCACATGGCAACGAGTAAATTGCGTTCTTTGTCTTTGTGCTAGCCCTTTCACCCGATTCAGCAGAAACTCCCCGCAGTGCTGTGTTCTAGGGATGGAAATCTTAGGAAACATTCTTGAGGCTACTGATGCCTGCATCTTTTCACAAGTCCTGTGCAAACCAGTCGTGCTGTCAATGTTACAATGTTCTCTGAATCGCTGTGGCTTCCATGGAGGTCACTGACTTTTCTATTCAGGCCTCACTCTTTGGCTTGACAAGTTGTTTTACTGGTAATCAGCAGTCCATTTTCTGTATCTTTATAGGAAGGAAAGAAAAACTAGTGACTGACTAAAATAGAAACAGTACAGCATGAACCAAAGCTTTGTACCTGAAAACAGTGCTGGAAAAAAGCACAAGTGGAATGTTTATTCTCCTTTCATTCATTTTCCAGTTTTCATTTGTTCATTCTTAATATAAACTAAGATAAAAAATATGAAAGCGCCTATGCAGCCTTGATCTGCAAGACTAAATTATTGTAGACTAAATCTTACAATCAAAACAAATCTCAGCCCTCCCCATCAGCAAACTCTCAGGATTAATTTATTTTGTTTTTAACATCACTAAAAGTAAGAATGCTCTCAACTTAATTTACAGACTTCTCATTCTTAGAAAAGCTACTGTAAATAAAGATAATATGTCTCTAAAAATTGCTCCTGCCCTCTGGCTGGCACATCTTAAGTGCTTTTTGGAAATCTTTAGAAATCATTTCATTGTTAGGCTTGGGTTTCCCCTCATCTTAATTAGAAATTCTTACATCTTAACCCTTTCTATATCCTAAATGTTTGGAAGTGCTTTGGGGTATGAATTGTTTTGATTCTTCCAACAGTTTTCTGTAGCATCAGCAGTGAGTAGCTGAGCTACTGAAACTAATGAAACAGGAAGAGACTTGAAATTATTTGCTTGTCTGTTTTGCTTTCATCAAATACTTTTTTATTATGACATTGAGGAGCAAAGGAGTGGCTGAGAATAGGGCTCTGTGGTGTGTAGCCACTGTATAAATCAGTTGCAGCTGAAGTCAAAGTAGCCCAGCCATGGGAGCATTGACAGTGTCTCAAAACAACAGACTGGTGGCTGGTTGCTGTCAGAGAACTGTGTGTATTTGTGTACAGAGAAGTAACCTGGGGAAGTGTGAATGAAATGTCTCAGCGGGAATGCCCTTGTTTGCAGCAGTTGTTTCTATGTCCATATTCTCTCTCTTCCCTGCAGACACTTTATCTTAGCTTTACTCCGTATCTGTTTCTCTCACTCTTTTCATTTCAGTGGGGCAGGAAAGGGGGGAGATAACTTACAGAGGCAGCGTGATGTTTGCTGCCCTGACAGCAAGCGGAAGGGGAGGCAGAGTGAACAGACAGCCTGTGGCACAGGCAAGAGGCAGATCAGAATCACCGAACAGTAGGGATTAGCAGAGACCTCTGGACATCATCTAGTCCAACCCCCCTGCTAAAGCAGGATCACTTAGAGCAGGTTGCACAGGATCACATCCAGGCGGGTTTTGGGTATGTCCAGAGAAGGAGACTCCACAATCTCTCAGCACAGAATAAACTGTTGAAATTTCTCTGAAAGTTGCTGCAGTGGCTGCACCTTTTTCACTGATGTCTGTGGCTAGCTATCATCTGATGTCGTCTCAACTGCAGAGGAATGGAAGACAGACACCACTTGGATTTGAGTTTCGTCAGGAGGAGCAGGACTGCCTCATATCCCCTGCACAGGAGGGGATCTGGGAGACAGCAAGACCTTGTCTCACTCTCTTTTCTCCTTTGCTCCTGATTGTTTTCTTTGGCTGCTTCTGTGTCTTTCCTGTAGAAACAGCCATGGGAGCTGAGCACTTGTGGTTCCAAATCACTTTAGTGGAACTTTAGTCTACTTGGCACCATTGCCTGGAAACGTAGATGTTTCAAGACAGCAAGGTGCTTTGCAAATGTCAGCCTAGGCCCTACTGCACACACTGTCTCACTGTTGATCACATTCTCTCTCACTAGTTTAGAGCACTCCAAGGGAAATGGCTTCTGATACTTGCCCAAAAAACCCTCATATTTTACATGTTTGTTACTAAATGAAAAATGGCTTTGCCATGAAGGTATGGGTTTAGCTCTTAACTTGGTTCTCTCAGAGACCCGCTGCTAGCCTTGGAGAGGAACCTGCCTGTACTTCCTCTATAAACCCAATAATGTTTCCTTTCTCTCATGCATGTTGTCCTCTGTGTCATATACTGAAAAATAGTTTGAAACATGGCTTCTCTTTCTGCATGTATTTTCTCCAATGTCCATTGTGGCTGATCTCCAAAGTGAGTAGTGCTGTTGGTGAGAGTGTCATATCACAAGCACACATGTATTTAAGTATGTTGTGATAGCTAGGTTGACTATGACTTAAGAAGTTGTTATTTTGCTATACCTTGCAAAAACTGTACAGTTTGCTGTATTGTTAAGCAAAGAATATTGATTCTGGAGTATCATTCCCATGAAAACAATTTTTGTTGCACAAATAGTAAGTGATTCTGGAGTTTGTGAAACTTCCCTTCACCTCAGCAATGATCTTCAGATCCAGCTGTAGCTCCTGATGCAGAGACCTTAGCTGCCCTGTGTACTGGCCAGAGATGAAAGTCATTCTGGCAGCAGGTGCGGTTCTTGTGACCCTTCTCTGAAAGCTGGAAATCACCTATTTCCTGGAAAATGAGTGGAGAAAACTTGCCATACTCGAGCGAGATTAAAATGGAGCTTTCTGCTGCATCCAGAAAGTATGAAGATGGAAAGTGGTGGTTATTCTACAGCAGGTAGCTGTGCAAGGCTGGATGGAGGGAAAAGGTTGCTACCTTGTAGAGCTTTCTGGCCAGGATTCAGAGGAGAGCACTCAGGAGCATTAAGACCAGTATTCCTGTTCTGGCCTTTGCTTGTGAACATCTCCTGTGTGTCCTTTTACTTGCTGAGAGTCTGACAAGTTAAAGGTTGGAAGGAGCAGAGCCTATGAGGAGAAAAGAGAGTGGGGGAAGAGGATTCCTGGATTCTGGCCATCTTGAGGGGTCAAGAGTTTGTAACTTCTCATGACACTTTTCTGCAAAACGGAGATCAGACTTGTTTCCTGAGACCTTCCTGGGCTTGATTGATTAGTGCACTTCGAGGCCCAGAGGTAAAAGCTGTAGAGGAAGTGTCTGAATTTTGTTACTGAGATATGGAAGTGGTTACATGTGACAACAACGAGGGGCTGGCTAGAGGAAGTTCTTTTGACTTTCATGTGTGGTTTCTCTCGTTCAGCTGCAGAAGGCCCAAGTGAGAACAGGGCTTGTGGCTTCTGTATGCTGACAGTCTGTACTGGGGCATGGGAACACAACAAAGTGACAGTATGGGCCAAGGGATTGTTTTACTTCACTATGGGCAAAAAGGAAACTCAACAGAGGAGGAGAAGCATTTGCTTGTCTCATCTTTCCTCCCTGACAGGACTAGATTTGTGATTCCTCCTGCAGACTTTTTTCAGCAAACTCAGTGTTCTGCTCTCTTCAGCATCATCCAGTTTTGTCTGGGCCCTGGGGACCTTTCCTTGCCCGGTGCTCAGCCACTTGGACGTGCATGTTTTGCTTTCATGGCAAACAGGTCTTGGAGAATTTGATGCAAGAGTGTGAGATTGGTCGATCCCCAAGAAGCATGATGTGTCAAGATGCTGCATGTCTTGCACAATGCTTTGATGTGCTGGAAGCACTTCTGGAATAGGGCAATGTCAGTTACATTTCAAATTTTAATCAATTTTACATTTTAAGCCCCTAGGAAAAACAGATAAGTACTGAAGTCTTAGTAGGAGTCTCATGGTAAGCTTTTAACATAAACTGATGTGTGAAATGAATGAAGGCCAAGGACCTGCTGTACACAGGCTCCTAGAAACATTCAGTCTCTTTCTTTTTTTTTTGTTTTGTTTTGTTTTAGCTGAATCTGGTACATCGAATAATGAAAGAAGTTTGGAGGAGATACCAGCTTCATTCCTGCATCTTCTGCTTGTGAGCAAGTCATTTGTTAAAGTTTTCAGCCTGCCTTTTAAAATATGGGCATAATAATCATAATAATTTTGGTCTTCAACAATACTACTCACTTGAACAGTTAGTGCTTACTCTCCTGTGAATGTCAAAGTGACTGTCACGTACTCTTTTTAATGATCCTGCTAGCCCTCTCTAAGCCAGCATGAATACTAACCATACATGCAGTTTTACGGCTGGGGTTCAAAGTTGCTGAGTTCACAGTTGGCTTAAGCTGGGTAGTGGGTGTTGAACACGTATAAAAGCCAGGTCACTTATACCAGCAGTCAAAATATTTCACCTATACCAGGTACTGCTGAGAGACTTGGAAATATGCAGTCATGGGGGAAGGAGAAAGGGGACAGCACAGAGACTTTGTGTATCGACGTTAAACAGCTAGTGCTGTCGGGTGGCAGACACCTAAGTAAACAAGGCAGCATCCCATGGCAGTTCAATCTCCAGGAGAGTGTGGGCATCTCGGCTTCCTAATATATTGCTACTTTCTTAAATACAGTGATGAGAGAGGAAGTGCAGGAGAGTTTGCAGTGTTCCACATCATGAGTCGGATTCTGGAAGCTGCAAGTGGCATGTGCTTGCCTTTACCTCCTGGTAAGTCCTATGTTTTGCTGTTTTAATCAGAAGTGAGGAGAGCAATGCTATGAATTCCTCCCAGAAGAGCACTAGTTGCAGCACATGTGTCAAGTTACCTTTGGCAGTATTGAAGTCTATTCAAGATGGTTACAGAGGGGAAGACCCTCCATAAACACGTGCAAATGAAACAAAACTGAATAGTTACTACAAATAGAGACAAAAAATCAGAGGTTTAGTTCTCTGTTTTCAGCTTCCAGTAGAATGTTTGGGCACAGTCTTAGCTCAGAACTAAGATTTAGATTTTTTTCATTTATGTATTTTTCTTAGCTGGACTTTAGTGTCATGTACCACAAGGGAAAATCCTGTCCTGGAGCCAAAGACTGTTTTTTCTCATGCTGTTGCCCTGCTAATATTTTCCAGTTTTATCCTGAAAGGATTACCTCCAGCCCTGATGGAAGAGCTGATCTTGGTACTAGACTTTCATTTCCTAGAGCTCCTCATAATCACTTAGAGTCTTTTCAAAGCACTTATTTTTGTTAGCGAAAGACTACTTAATGCTTTCTGATTCTGTTTGAATCTTTCTGGTTTGTATTTCCTGATCTGTCTTCAGTCTTTGAAACTGTTTTTGGTATGAGGTTGTCCCTCAAACTTACTCTGTGTGGGTGCAAATGCTGCCATGTAATGGTGTCATGTGATGCAAGACCATCATCTGGCTGATGTCAAGTGAGAAATTGAAGTCTTAATGCTGCCGGTGGGAATGTGCGGGTGGCAGCCTCTTACTGAGGGTGGTGAGGCCTCAGGTTTTGATTAATTAGGAGTCTACGTGACTTCAGATAACTTCTGACTGTTTCTAGATGGTGATGAAATCAGTTTAAGGAGAGTGGCTCTAGCTAGAGACTTAGAAAAAAAAATATATTACTGTACCTGACAAGTCTGTCTCTCTTTCATAGGCTTTCACACTCTGCACTTGGGGCTTGGTGTTCGATGTCTCCCTCTGCACACCCTCCTGCACTATATTGATAATGGAGTCTTGCATTTGACAGAAACATGTGTCAGGAAGTTGCTGAAAGGTACAGTGAGTTTCATGTGTTTCATTTGTTACCAGCCAGCTAATTAGGAGTGATGTCCTCTCAGCCGTTCAAACTCAGACATAGGATTTACTGCCCAGGAGATTCTGTTCTTCTTCCAGAGTGCTTTTTCAGTGAGGGCTGTACCTGGTGACATTCTCCAGCTGAAGGGAGAAAATTAGGGCTCGGATTTTATGATTGAGCCTTACTGTAGTAGACAAAGAAATATCTGTTCAGGGGGAATTTGAGTTTATAATTTTTTCCCTTGGGACTTCTTGGAAAAGTGAATACTAAAGATCATCATAGAATTTGTTGGGGGATTTCTGTGACTCTATGAAAGTGCACACCTATGTATAAGGAAGTTAGCCTGCTATCCAGTCCTCAGCTTTAGCTATAATTAATTACCTTGTTTGGAACAAGGTCATCCTAGTACTGGGATTGGCAAATGGTGAGTAACTCAGTTCTAGGAAGTAAAAATTCAAAATAAGTATAAAGGCCTACCTGACTCAGCATCCCAGTATTTTTAGTAAATATTGAGGTTGTGAATATCTTCTAAATAGAATGTAGGGTTACCTAAAGGCGGTAGCTAAAATCCGTTCTGGATGAACCCATATAGTTATCAAGAGGGGCCTAAGGTTTCGGAATTAAATAGGGAGTGAGACAAATTGGCGGTTGCAGGCACAGTTAGCATCACGCCCATGTTAATTGCCGTTTCGAGATCAGAAAGGAGGAAGAGAGAACTAACTGTAGCATAAGTTTCCCATGATACAGCAGCACCATGGTACAAGTCTCCGACAGTAATCACAGCTGCAACCACATTCCCTTGTAATGTGGGACTTCTTCAGTGTTCCAGGAAAGGGCCACAATATGCAGGATTAGCCTGTGCCTGATCTCAGTAAATGGAATATTATAAATGCGGGGAGTTCTGCTTAGTCAAACCATGTTTGAATTACTGTATAAATTGCTGCATAAAATGGTGAAGTTACATACAAATGTACAGAAAAATATTTATGTAAACAGTATAAACATAAATAACACTTCTAATAGCCCTTATTTAAAATGAAAATTTTCATTTCATTACAGAGATGATATTTTTTTAGATTGGCTTAACTAAAACTTTCAGCTTTCACTTATGTGGTTAACACTAACAGTGGTGGGGTGGGTTGGTTCCCCCCCCCCCCCCCCTTTCTCTTGTAGATCTGGACAACACTGAGAAGAATGAGAAGCTGAAGTTCAGTATTGTCATGAGGCTTCCTGAGGTAACTAATAGCTTTGGATGTCATTTCCTGGATTTTGGAATCGATAGGAAATTCCTCCCTCTGCATAGGACCAAGCCAATAGAAGACTTGGCTGTGATTCAACTAGGGCACAGATACAACCGAAACCTCCACAGTTTACCTGTAGGGTACACTGACAACTTAAATCATAGATTTGTCCATAGAGTTTTAGTGTCTGCAGTACCTACAGGAATCAAATAGACAAGACTGACACTGTTCTGCTGAGTACTCCTCTGCATAAAGCAGTAAGGAGGTTTAAAGGGGATTTAATGGGTTTTAAAGAGGATTTATTTGTGTGTGTGTTTTATAGCATCCACAAATGCCTTTCTCACTTCTCCATTTGGTTTTATTCATCTTATCAAATATGTTCAAAAGCTGGCACAGTAAAAGCTGTAAAATCTGATCATATCTCAACTCTGGTGGGGATTGAATTACAAGATCTCTCCCTGTGAAATCGCCCAGCCTCACCCATTGGTAGGTGACTCGTTTAGCCACAGGCTCAAAATAATAACTGATGATCCATTAAAACTTCCAACAGAATGGGCGATTGACTTCCCCTTTTGTTCTTAGTGCACAGCCCTGCAGAGGAAGCATGACATCTCAGTGAGCAGAGGAAAGCCAGGGATCCCCCTCGGGGAGTGCCTTGCTGTAGAACAGGCTTTTCTCAACATAAGTTGCTTATTGTTTGCTCATTATGGGCTGTTACGTATAGTTCAAATGGCCAGAAGTGCTGCTTTGCTTTTCCTCTAACAAGAGCTTCTTTATTTGGCAGCAGTTTTGAGAAAGGGGTAGGGAAGGAGAACTCCACAAGTGGTTCTTTGTCCTCTGTGCCTTGTCTCGGGCATGGGTTGGTGAGCTGGGGTCAGCACGGGGCCTCTCAGCTGTCAGCCCCAGGCCTGGTGGGTGGGGAGCACCACTCCAACCCTGCTTTGACATGAAGGGCTGAGCTGTGAGTGCTTTAGGGGACATGCACTGCTAGTTACCCACAGCAGGCTCAGTGCCTTATTGTATCTATTTACAGCTTTGGGAAAAACCGCAGAGAATAGTTTGTTTGCCAAAAGGGACACTTTGGGGTGACTCAGACTATTTTGGGCAGGTTACATTTGCTAGAGGACTGCAATTGCATCAGAAGCAAGTATTTGAGCACCGTTGAAACTGCCCAGCATTTCCTAAATGAACTCTTTCAGTAGTCTGAATTGCAATACGACTGAAAATGAGGGGGGGGGAGGTCTAGATAGGGGAAATAGCAGAAGGAGGACTAATTTTGCAGTGTGTTCATATTTGTTTGCTTATTGGTTAGGATTGGAAGCTTTGGGACATCTGGGTTTGAATCTCCCTTGCCTTTGCTAATGTGAATCAATGTTATCAATTCCCAGGACGATGTCTTCAGTAATGGGATGCAAATTCTGTTCCCAGTATCTCTTCTTGTTGGTGTTCTGCTTTTGTAAGATTCCTTAGACTGAGCCTGGGGCATCTGTGTTATTCTTTGGAAGAAGAAAGGATCTAAAGAGTCACAGTAAAGGATTTTAAGCCGCAATTAATATTTAAGTACACATGCAAAGTGGGACAGAGGTCATGGGACAGACTGATTGTTAGAAACCTCCTGAGTAGCTCAGTGGGTACTGAGTAACTGAGTAGCAAGGTTTTGATTTTCCCATGTTTTGGGTGCATATTGTAATCTCTTAGTTAACCGGGTATGAAAGGAAGGCTCTGTGGCTAAAAATGATGATGTCTTAGCTTCTGTCATCAGTGTCTGAAAGCAAAGCAGTCTGTTACAGCCTGGATTTTGTTTCTGTTTTCCTCCTTTTCCCCCTCCTACGTTTCTGCTGTCCTGTGTTTATGTACTCAGGTTTTTGTTTGGGTTTTTTGGTGTGCTTTCTAGGCTCTTGGTCAAAAAGTTCGCCAATTTTGGAATCACCCAATAAATGCTAATTTCATTGCACGGAAATATGTGAAACTTTTGCTTGAGAAGCTGGGAAGTGGGCAGGTAAGAGCACATAGGTAATTTTTCTAAGCTTTTGCTTTGACAGTGCTGAGATGCATGACCTTCCTGTAGACTGTAACACGCTAAAGATAATGCTGCAACTCGGCTCTGTGCGACTTTGTGAACTAAGCTGAAATATTCTCCCTTTCAGTGTAGCAGGCCTATCCCTGAGAGACGCTCAGTCCCTGTGGAGTTTTTGCCACTTAACTACCTGACTAATATGCTGGCAGAGATAGAGAATCAAGGTAATGTTAATTCTGTGCTTTGAAAGACCAGTAACTGTTGCCCTTTGATGCTCATGCTCAGCTGTATTCTGACTATATTGACATAACTGAGTTCTAAAACTCCGGTGATACCTGAACGGGCAGGTTTGGTTGTCTTCCCGCTGATAGGAACTGTCAGGGGGCTCCTTCGCTGCACATCCTTTCTTCCAGATCCTCTGTGTGTTGAATCCAGTTGGCAAATTTGCACTTTTCAGAGTGCACGTAGTGAAACGTGGGTCACATACGGCTGTTGTTCTGTGTTCAAAGGGGGAGAAGCACTTGATCCTTATTTATACACTATGGTGGCTCAGAGGCAACCAAAATCCTATCTTCCACCTCAGAAGAGAGTACCCACATCACTACATTAGCAGATGCTCTGAAGTAACAGGCATTGTTTTATTTCAATGCTGTTCCTTTTTTTGAAATTAAATTTAAATTGGTTAGGGCACTTGCTTCACACAGTGAACCCGAGCATCTGAAGATTCTGAATCCCACTGAAAAAGCAAGGTGTGTTAAGGGAAGCATTATGCTTTTAAGCGTTACTGGCTGTGCCTGTACTAGTAAGCACCTTAAGTCAGGATAAGGACCTCAAGGCTAACACAGGGTTGTCCATGTATGGATATCACCCCATTTGGGGAGGCAAAAGAGTTTAACCATATAGAAGCATACGAGAACGTGCCCTGGTGTGTTTTATGCACTAGCACAAACATAGCCACTGTGCTTAAATCTTGGTTTGGATCTACAGGGTGGCATTAGTGTGGAAATCCCTGGCGGCCTCCTGAGATGGTCTGTCCTTTACTTATAGCCCACATAACAGGAGAATTTTTGCCGTGGGTGAGCATCCAAAGGACTCTACTGAGAGCTGTGGGTACTTTGTGTACATGAAAACACAGTTCCACCCATGACCTTACCTTCCGGTATCGTAGATGACGATGTTTAACAGACTGCAGGATTAAGTGTACAAGAACACTTCGGATTTTGTCAAGACTAACTTTCTCCCACTGTTGTTCTAGGCGTGCATCCGCATGAAAAACAAGACCATGTTAATGTAAGATTTGTAGAGGAGACAGCACTCAAACACACTGTGACGCTTTTAGGCCTCAAATATTCCTGAAATAACACGCTGTTGAAGAAGGCGAGCTGTGGTACCCTTACATAAAAGTATTCACACACAAGTGTGCAACCAACTTTTTTTGGTGTTTGTTTTAAACTTAAATGTCATGTTGTTTTCCAAATAATCTGCAGTTTTGTGTAGCCACCATTATTGACATAGGTTACTCAAAATATTCTTTGGTGCAACCTATTAAGGCTGAAATCACTGACTTCCAGATAAATCCTAGAGAAATTTGTCTGACACGAACCCAGGTTTCCAGTGAAAGGTAATTATGGCTTCATTGTTTCATGTTCAAATCAGTGGAACTACAGCAGGTATCAAAACATGCTGTGAAATTTGATATTAATGTCAATTATTTTAACATCCTGAAAAAGGTAATATAATATATTGTAAGCAGCACAGGATAAGAAAGAAGTTCTTTGGAAAATTACCTTAACAGTGGCTTGGACAAAGTTTTACTTCATTCTTTCAACTTTTAGCGTTACAGTTCAAACCTCAGCTTCAAAAAGAAATGGCCATTGTTTCTCCTTCATTTTCAACTTTTATTTGTACAGAACTGAAGCAGTTTTGGTTTTTTGTTTTTTGCTTTTTTTTTTTAAGTTCTGAACTGTGACATTAATTTAAAAGAGTAACAGCAGTTTGCTGTGCAGAGAAAATTTTGAGTTCTGACATGTAGGATTTCTGCAGTCTTTATGGGATTTATAAACAGCTCTATCAAAGTTTCAGACTAATAAACTAGTGAAACTCAGACAATTTGATAGATTTTGAAGGTTTTCAATAGCAACCTCTGATATTCTCTCTGAGTAGTTTCCACTGATGCTTCCTGTTCCTAACCAATAAAATAAACAGATCCAGTTCTCAGGAGTGACTTGGCAAGTTCACGGTCATTCTCTGGTCATGGCCATCAGTGGAGCTTCCTCAGTAACTGCACGGAGGGAAGGAATATTTTTCTCAATATAATTAAAATGAGTCTGGCAAGTGTAAAACCCAGTCCCAGACTGCAGGAAGCTGTGCTGGTGTATTTGTGTAAGCGGCGGGGACTGTGTTCGTATTATATTAATGACAAGAGAAGATTTTTCTAGCCTTTTCTTTTTAATGGAATGTATTATAAAATATAATCAGATGCAATAAAACTTTCCTGGGGAAAAAAATAAGCGTAGTATGATGATCACTCATTTTTCTTAAGCTGTTAAAATACTGCACTGCGTTTGGGGTACCAGGCTCCTCCTGGCCAGAAGGGAACTTAGATCTCGACTATGTAGCTGGCATTAACAGCTACTCCGTCTTGAATATGGAATTTGGCTAAACGCTAACGAACATTCCTCCAATGTAGTGCAAATACTGTTGACCCTGAGATTCAGCAGCTGGTAGTGGCCTCTCCTGCATTAGGTTCAGACTTCAATTGGCTTTACAATGGGTTTTCTGAAATGTCTCATATTTGAACCAGGTTCACTTGGTTTGAAAGGAGCCAGAGCGCCGTAGGGCCGCGGCAATGGGAGACTGTATTCGTCATCTGGGACGTAGGCGGTTGGGCGTTGTTCAGCTGTCGTGTGGACAGAGCCGGGCACTGCGGCTTGTTCCTCTTCGGCAGCATGCTGTGAAAGAAACACCCTTTGATCACTTAGGGAGTACGTGCTTTAAAACTCCAGTACTCTCCCAGCCAATGTACAGAATGCCTAACAAAGGAAGCACCGTTAGACTAATCCTTACCAAACCAGGAAACCCAGAGGGGTCTTAAAGGAAAGCAGGAGTTAACTGACCACATAGGTGTGAGTTTGTCCTTTTAAATAGAATACAGTTTGAGCCTGTAATGCTTCTGCTATTTGTGAAGAAAACAGATTAGATGAACTTTTAAAAGTTTTAGTAAGTGTACACAGAACATCTCAGCAAGGGGATAATTGTTCTGATGCTTGCAACTGCAGCTGTATTTATGGGGACAGCAGCTTTTCCTGAGTACAGTTACTGCAGTGACCTTGTATCCACAGCACTGAAAGGAAACTGAGTCATAGCCTGAGGAGAAGTGTTAACGACAGAGAAGTTTCTTACTCTAAACCAGTTTTACTGCAGCTGTTTTGTGTGACTTCAAGTTCTTTAAGTGTGTGCACAATGTGTTCCTCTCCCAGCTTTGTGTGCCTTTCAGATTCCCTTGGGGTGATTGACTAAAGCACTCTTATGGCAAAGCTCACTTCCCAGCAGCAAGAATTCCCTCAGTACACGCGTCTCATTTTTATACAACTTTCTCTGCTTTGGGAGCTTTCTGCGCAGGGATCACCGATGGTCCCAGCGAAGGAGGCATGGTGTAGCATCCGGCAGGGTGGAATTGGAAGCACTGCTCACTAAGCTGCCCTGCCTGCCCTCCGTGTCTCGCCCAGCAATCTGATTTCTTGCTGCTTCTGATGTGATGTTCACTGCATCTGGTATGTGGAAGACACTAAACTTTTATTTTTCCTGAACCCCACACCCCACCTTTTGCAGCTTTACCTTGAAACCAACTGGAAAGCAATACCTCAGTGGTGGCTCTCACACCCATCATTCCAAAACACGGTCACACAAATTACTTTAATAATTGAAGGTGTGTGTTCCTTTTAGTGTAATGTGTTCTCTCCTCGGGATCTGATGCCCAGTTCTAGGCGCTGTGCCAGACTGCAGTTAAAGCTCCACAAACCCACAGCATCCCACGTCACTGCATGTCTTTGCACCATCATCATCCCTACTGACTCCTGGAGCTCCGCGTGTGGCAGGGATCAGCTATCAGTGAGCTAGCACAGCTCTTTTAGAAAGACAAGCTTGAGCAGTGAAAAGATGGGGCTGCAGATCTAACTGCAACGTGTGGCAAAAACTTACTTTGGCTCTGGCTTCAGCTGCTGCTTTTTGCATCTTCTCGTTATGTAATATTTTCAACCACTCATTTTCTGTTTCTTTGGGAGGGGGAAGGCCTTGCTCTATCCTCGATGAAACAGTCATCAAAAATTGTTCTTTTTCTCTCATTTCCTGCTGGAGTTTAATGGCAAGCGCTTGCTTCATGGATAACTCCGCGACAAGAGCCATGATCTTCTGGGTTCTGTCCCTTATCTTCTTCTGCAGTTCGTTTGTCTGGAGCAAGTAACAATGGCAGTTTAGTTAGGGCTTCTCTTTAGCAACTCACTCATGGGCACAACACTTGGGTAAGTACCAAGTATGCAAAAACAAGTCCAACTTCACTCTGTTTTAAAAAATAGTTCCATAGTTGAAAATGACTTAATGAAACAGGCCCTGTGTTTCTCTGTGCACTTGGAACCACAGAAACTTGCATAAAAAGTCACATTTATTCCAATACAGGGTACAGAAAAGCAAATTTCTATTTATCTCCTGCCTTTTTCAGCTGAATAGCAAAACTCCCGCTGCCCTCAAAGGCAGACTCCACTTGCCCTTGTGCACAATTAACTGTGATAAAGGTGTCATAAGCCTGCTCCTTACGAGATAATTGAGTGATAATGTGGACACAGCGGGGGCTGCGGTTGGGAAGTTATCCTTGGCAGGGGGATGAGCAGAAAAGGAATGGGACAGGAATCCTTCAGTCTGACTGGGCATGCTTTAAACAAAAAAACCTGACAGAACTCAGATACTCTGTCTTAAGTGACTAATAGGCAATTGGAGATCAGAGCACATGGATGTAGCTTTTGGCAGGCTGCCATTTTTACTGTAGTTTATTAGCCTACAGCCATGATTTCACAAACCCAAATAACAGCCATGTTGTTTCTCTGTCTGTGGAAAATTCAAGATTTACTATAAAGATGTATTTTGTGTTAAGCCTTTCCAAGGGCCAAACCTAACACCTAAGGAAAAAAAAAATCAACCCTGGCCCTGTTTTACATGAATTACTTTGCTTTTTTTCTTTCCTCTCTCTCTCTCCTGTCTTTCACTCAGCTCTGCTTTATTTGGACCTTTTACATTAAGGAGGTGGGGGTGAGAGGATTTTTGCTCTTCCCCAAACAATATTACTGGCAGTTAAAAGGAAATAGCTATAATTATGTAAAAGTAACTGTATTGAAAATGATATTTCTTTCCTGTGTTCTCCATACCTAAGACAGAAACTTGGAGCCAGATATCAAGCTTATCTTTTTCTGTGTTGGAGGGATATAGAACTTATCTTTTCCCTATTTCTTTTTATCCATAATGTGTTTGTCGTGGAAGGGCTCTCCAGGCAAAAGGAGGATTCTCCCAAGTTTCTAAGCACTTGACCTGAGAAATAACTAGTCCTGTAATTCGGTGAAAGGTACTGCTCATGATGCAACTTTCTTTCAAAAAGAAAGCACGCTCACCTAATGCTCTTGCCATATCTATGTTAGTGTTACTACTAAACGTCTATAATTTCTGAAGACTAACATACGACTTGACAATCAATATTTCCAGCCACTAGTTTTGTAATTTGCAAGTGAGTCATCTTACCTCTTGCCCAGATATTATTTCATTCTGCCTAGGCCGGCCGAGCGCACAATGCCCTTCTTACCCTTTTCGCCAGCAGCAGCGTGTCCTGCTTCCCGTCCTCTGCCCTGGCCCGGATTCTGTCTGTCAGCCGGGAAACATGCTTGTAGAGAAAATCTGTCTCCAGCAGCTTCTCCTCCTTCTGCACCAGCTCCACCTCTAGCTGCAGTGAGAAGAGTACACAAGGTAAAAGACAGCGGAAGGTGCAACACAAGGTGTTTCTGTGATTGCTTTGAGAGCTGCTGAAATAATACCGGTAACAGCCATAAATAATCACTTCATCAGTTTTCTCAATCTTTTTCACCCTCTCTGCCAAGTACCAGCCGCAGTTGGTTCAGTTGGATACTGTCAGTCGTACAGTTCTTCCCTGTCAGACCAGGCCCTTTGGGGGCAAGGGTTACACCAGCAGTGTTACTGCCTTGCTGTGATTTTTCTTGAAAGCAATGATTTTTTTGTCCAGTGATTATTTTTTTTTTTCTTTTTTTAAACTTCTGGTTCCTTGAGTCATGTCATAATGAGAAGGTTTCAGCTCTTGCTTGAAATAATACCTTTTTCCTCCCTGCTGCTAAAAAAAAAAATAAATATAGGCTCCAAAGATTAAAAAAAGAGAATACCACGCAACTAAAAGGACTTTAAAAGCATGAGGAGAGTGAAAGAGAACATTACATTTATCTCACGACTCCAAAAGCCTGGCTTTTCACTGTGTGGGGTGGTAATAGCGGGCTCTGTTGTAGCCTGCTTGGCCATGCAGAGCTCCCTCCTGCCAAGGAATATGTGAAAGTAAAGCAAAAAGCTCGAGTAATTCAGGCAGCTACTGGGAAGCGGTGGTGGTAAATCATTACAAACGGGATTTCAAAAGGAGCACTTCCACCGTGTGCTGCTCCGAGCTTGCCGTTACCTGAATACCTTCACAGCCCCCTGTGAATCCCCCCAACACTAAACACAGTGGGGGGAGTTTTGTGCCCCTATAAATGGGACGGGCACAAAGATCTAAGAAAATACCATGGTTGCTCATTCCATTCCTTTACCTTCTCACATACCGGATGTGCCCTGAAACCAACTTTAATTTTGGACCTAATCCTTCGTTTTGAGGCAGCTGACAGCATGGCGGTCAGATGGGCAGCTGCTCGGCTGGCCTGGCTGCCGCTCCCCGAAGCTCTGTTCTGGGCTCCCTGTCCGGCACGGGACCAAAGCAGTAAAGCCAAAGTCTGAGCAGGTGTTCGATTCTGTGTCCTGCGTGCAGATGTTGAGAAGAGGGGTGTGGGTCTGCCTCCCGCTCACAGCCCGTGCACAGGGGTGGAACAGCTGAAGGCCAGTTGCAGAAGTGACAACTTGGTTTGGTAGCAGTTCATTCTGCATTTGTTTCCTTCTGCCACCTTTCCTGTGCCTTTGAAGCCTCAGTGAAGCGGGAGGGTCTGCACGGACGTGCCGAGGTGTGAACAGACAGGCTGGCAGAGGGTGCTGCGGAGCCAGGTGCGCTACACAGAGCCGGTGTGTGCTCCTGCTCTCCAGCCTCTGCTGGAAGAAGTCAAAACATCTGATGTCCAGTTTTCCTGGAAAGCAGATGCTGGGCTGGAGTTCCTGTTAGCCAATCATAATTATTTTAATTCCTCTTACAAAAATAAGTTTATTTTAAAAGAATAAAAGGTACTATTTGCCTTTTCTAAACGAGGTCAATCAGCATGAGAGCTTGTGACATGAGAAGTGATGTTACCTGCTCAATCTTTTTTAGCAGCTCAGGTGGAAATGGGTCCTTCCCGCCCAAGTCTCGCTTTCTAGTCTCGTTCATGGGATCAGCAAAGATTGCCTCCATCTGTTTAATCCTGTCCTTGCACTTGGAATACTAGCAAACAAAAAGCCACAACAGTTATTTTTTTCAGACAAGAAGCCGAAAGCCCCACTGTTACTGCATGAGCAGAGGTGGAAGGTCTCAGTTTATGCCAGGCGAACCGCAGTAAAGCAGCCTGGGTGTACCGGTGGATGGCGGCACTGCCAACTCCTGGGCTCAGCAGCATGGCTCCAGCTTTGCTGGGAGACACTTGGGATGCCCAGGCGGTGCAGGACTGAGCAAAGCGATACTGGTCAAACGATGGGAAACATTTCCCTGTGAAAACAGAGGTAGATTAACGTCTTTCTGCTGTCCTGTTGCTAATGAATGGGAATTTGAAAAACAGTAGATTGCATCACAGGTCTTCCCTATAATGCACAAATATAAATTAGCTTCATCTTTTTAATGGTTTAAATGTCTTGAACACTTGTTCCTTTGACTCCTCCTCCATGTGCCATACAGCCACCTAAAATAGTGTGTAAATATTTCAGCCACACAGGAGAGGCTTTTTCTCTGAGCTACCAGGTATCATAAAAACCCCGGACTGGAAGATGATTTTCACCTTCTGAACATGTTTGGGAAGTCAGAAAGAGGCTGTCCCAGGGAGTGACACCTTCTGCTGCTGGTGGCCTGGATGAAAAGCCGCAGATGGCTTGTCCCAAATTACGTCCTCTGGGCCATAGCATGTTGGGCTCAGGGCCACCCCCAGAGCTGCTCTCAGCGGGCGGGGGGGATGGACCATGGTCACTGGGGCAGGGCAGCGAGCTGAGACCCACCACAGCTACAGCCCCGTCCTGAGGAGGGAGAGGAGCAGTGGGAAGGGTGGGAGCCCCCACTGGCCCCCGCTTCCTTCCCCTCCCCAGGACTCTACAGCCCGGCCAAGCCGGCACCTGCTGGGGCAGAGGCGGCTGTGTGGGGGGGCAGCAGTGGGTGCCCAGGGCTCCTCACAGTTTAAGCACGTCCCCACAGACTTTCTCAACACTAACAGACAAGACTTCCTTGTGCTGGGGGAGGGGACAGGGGTTAATACAAAGGATTATGAGCTTTTTTTTTTTTTTTTAAGGAGACAATGGTGTGACAGTTGCAGGATGGAAGCAAACCCTGCTGTCTGCCAGAAATTGGGTCCCACCTGCTGCTTCATCCTCCGGCTATATCTTTTATCCTCAGGAATACATCAGATGTTTGGGGTGGAGGGTCTTCCTTTATTCCCTACAATCTTCTCTTTGGCCCATAGGATCCACTTATGGATGCAGGAAGGAAACAAGTGCCTGACAGTTTGGTTGCAAGCTAAACCTGAAAGTCCTGCTTCCCTGCTGGTTAGTGCTAAAGGTCTCGTCCCTGCAGGTATCCAAGTTTTCTATGTCAAAGTTCCCAGGCACATGTCCTGAAGTGACTCAGTGGTGACACTGAGCCATGCGGTACTCCCGGGGCCCAGAGAGGCAGGTGTTCCCTGACCTTTCCAACATGAGATCTTCCCATGGAATATCCCCTCCCAGAAGAGGCTAGGTAGACATCCATGTTTCACACAAATACTGACGGAAGGAGTGACTGGAGCATTTTTTTCCTGCTTGGACTTGCAGGACTGACAGTGGTGGGGTTTTGTGCCTTGATACACACCTGGCCATCTGTCAGCACATTGTCACTCCCACCTTGATCTATTAGCTCTAACATAACATGACCCAAGTAAGTAGCTGTAAATGCTAACCATCAATTGTAGGTGATGATACTACTAAGCAAAGAAGGGGTCACTGGTTCTTAAAGTTATGAACAGTCAGCAAAAAGACAAAGTAAATGTTTAGATGTTGCTACCAGGGCGGGGGTTGTTCACTGGAAGTTAACAAGTCATGTTTAACGGGAAAAGGGAAAAGGGACAGATCAGCTTGGGTGATATGGAACCTTACCAAACACTTGTCGTCTTAGTTCTTTTTCTGGTAAAAAAGCATCACACAGCTCTTTCTTTCACACTTTGTCTAAGGTCAGGCAACGTAAAAACCTTAAATTACCGTAATGAACGATTTCCTTTTCAAATCATGATTTGGTTTAAAATGAATGCCATTCAGTGCGTAACTAGTTTCAGGGATACTGAAAGATTTATTTATTTTAATTATAAGCAACTAAAACTCAAGCCCAATTAATACACAGAGCGAGAGAATGTGAGAGCAGGACTAGCACGAAGAACAGGATGCAGGAATGCTTCCACTGATGTTTCATATCTGGGGCCAAATTTCTCAACTACTAACACAGCTGAAAACGCCTTGTTGGAGGCAGTGGTACCCTAATGAGATTAGGGATGGCTCACTGAGTAAAAGTTTGCAGGATTGAATAGTTAGTTTAGAGAAGGACTGTTGCAGCCAAAACACTGTCCAACCCAGAAAAAAAAATCTATTAAAAATTTCATGTTAAACTTAAATACTAGGCTTACTCTAAATGCAATATGAAGTGGGAGTGATTAGATGCAGGCTAATCCAAAAGTATCACAAGACGTGATGGAAAACAAAAGTATGGAAAACAAAGCACATTAAGAGATAACCACGCTATTCTGTGTCTGCTTAAGTGATGTGCCTATAGCCACCTTTTTCACCAAATTTTCTCCTAATTTGTAGTGTTTTCCTTGGACAAGGCTTTATCTGAGTACTAAGAGATTCTAAGTCTTAAAACAAACAAAAAATCCTTTCTTTCTTGGAGTAGATTTGATGCAGTGGCTAGGAAAAGGCTCTACAAGAGACGCTTTCCTACGTTTGATTGTAATGAATCAGAAGGAATTGTTGAAGGATGAACAGACAAGAGGGAACACACATACCTAGATAAAGGGAATGATCTGAAAAAGTGGATATCTGGTGTTTATTTTGGAAAGCTTAGAGAAAGTAGGTGAGGTACGCAGAGCACTAGAAAAGGGCAAAGACCATACCTATTTTTAAAAATGGTGGAAAAAGGAGCTATGGAACTACAGATAACTTATATTCACTTTCTGAAGAATAAATCTGGAACAAATCGTTAAGCTTTCTTTGTAGGCAGCTAGAAAAGGCAAAGGGTAGGAATAACAGTCAACACGGGTGTGTTGAGTCATGCCAAACCAGACCAGTTTCCTACTGTGATAATGTAACAAACAGATGTGTGGATAACAAATAGGTATCATACATCTTGATTTTTACATAGCTTTGATATTGTGTCATATGACATTCTCATAAACAAGCTAAGGAGATGGATTCTGGATGAAAATGTAAGGAAGGTAAGTACTACATCAGTAGAATGAGGTTAAGCTCAGAGAGACTGCAAATACTTTTTGGAGGAGAAGATGCAAATTCAAAATTATCTCTGAACAAAAGAGATAATGTTAAATAACAAATGCAAGGCGATACATGTATGCAGGAAAATTTACCTGTACAAATACAGAATCAAGGTCAACTGATTAGATACCCTTTCTTTTAAAAGGGTCTGATTGTTACATACATTTACATGAAGATGAATCAATACGTCATGTTGCAAGAAAGGCTACCACTGTACCTGGACACATGAGCAGGAACATAACCTGCAAGATGCCTGAATGAATCCTTTCACTCTCAGCCACTGATATGAGGCACTGCACCTCAAAAAAAATAAAGACCCAGCTGCCCAAAATAAAAAAAAAAAAGAAAAAAAGAACAACCTGAGAAAGATCTGTAAGGGCTGATGGAAAAAACAGGGTTGTGTAACCTAGCAGAAGGATGGGAGAGGAACATGATTAACTTTCTTCCAGTAACATGAAATGTTGCAGGGAGGAAGAGTATGAACCATTTGTCATGTCCCTGGTGGGCAGAACACAAGTCAATATTCTTACACTGAGGCAAGAAAGATCCAGGCTAAAGGTTAAGAAAATCTTTCACTCTTAAGGAAGGACTGGGATAGCTTGCCAAGCAAACTGGAGTTTCCCAGTGGTGGTGTGAAAGCACAGCTTAGCGCTTAGGAACAACAGGCAGTCCGACGCTGGAGTTGGAGCAGGATTGCCTAGATAAACTCTTTACCTCTCTACTAGCCCCATTTTTTTTTATGATGGTGATGATGTAATCTGGAGATTTTCATGGGGTTGTATTAAAACCTTGGACAAATGTTGATGCTAAATGCCTCAAATAATAAACTGTCACTCCCTGTAGCTGAACTCTGAGGCATGAAAGTCCCATCTACAGCATCTTAGCTCAGCAGGTCTACGTGTTGGACTAATTAATGATTAATGCTAAGTATTTCTCATTGATGCATGAAGGCAGATTAGTTTTCATGGGTCATTTCAGTCAGCGGGAACAGTCCCTTGATGTGCAGTCCCAATTAAAACTTACACAGTTTTATGCCCCAGAAAAACCACCTTAGAATCTTACCAGGTATTTTTTGTGTCAGATAAAGGAAGTACCTGTAAATATTTCTGGGTTTAATGTTTTACAATGGTAGCAACAAAAATACCTAGTCCACATTGCTAGCACTTGCTTAGAAGAGCTCTGGTGTTGCTTAAGACAACACTATTTTATTAGCTAAAACCTATTCACTTTTGTGGAAATATGCAGCTTCTGATGAAAAGTGTACAAATGGAACACACATCAGTTTGATGATTAAGCAGCTCATGTGGAATATCGGAGACTCAGGTGAAATTTTTGTTCTTGCTGAATGGCACACAGCCCTGACCGTGCTTTGCCCCTTCCCAGTGGGTACCACAGCCACTGAGACAGGGACCCAGTTTCTGCAGCCCATTGAATACAACGTAGTCATTCATCCATCTGTTCCAAGAGGTGCATCTCTAACAGAAATAGATATCCCACCTCAGAAGAGCTAATTTAGTGCTGATTAAAACATCTGGTGAAAATACACGAGACTTTTTTAGATTCAAACAGTGTCTCTAAAGGAGTCAAAATATCTCAGTCAAATGCAAACAACTAATACTGAAATCTTTTCAGTTTTGTAAGAGTGAGTCTCATTTTCCTTTCAGATCTCTCTCGATATATTTGAAGTATTACCGATGATGTATATCTGTTGTTGGAAAATCATTCAGCATTCAATACTAGCTCATTTAATTCACCTGTGGAGTGAGAACAAGGAAAAAGTTCTGGGGTAATGGGAAGGCCGGGAAATGCAGGAGAGAAAAAAAATAGGGCACATCATACATAAAAATTAGATGACAAAGTCTGGAAAATACCCAAGACTTAATGAGACAGGAAGGATAGGAAAAGGGAAGAAGAAAATTTAAGAGGTACAGGATTTAGCCTGCCTAATTCAGATGGTCTAAACTGTATTTCAGTTGTAGATGCCTTTGGAAGCATTCTTCTTCAAAGACTCATAGATTCCTATACAATCGATGGCGAGAGGTAGGTGCCTTGAGAATAAAGACCTCCAAGAGGAATATTGTGCTTCCTGACTAAGGTTATCAGGATCTCCCTCTGGAGGCAGACACCCAACTCCTTCCATTAATGAAGAGACCTCATGCACTTATCTATCTGGATAATTTGTTCTGTGGGCTCCTAACAACGATGTTAAAGTTAGGCACGCTGGCTCCTACACAAGGTCACAACAGAATGGAGAAATAAAAACTGAAAGGAGAACTCAGAAATGAGATTTACAGTCTGTATTATAGGAGGTCTAAGGGCCTTTGATAGAAATCAGGGTTTCATAGTCCTGTGGTGGACTGATCCTCTCTCTGAGCTTTTATAATTACCTAAATTGAAAGATAGACAAATAGTAGTCCAAAAGGAGCTCCTGTTACCACCTCTTCAGATTTCAGCTTGGCTTCAGAGGTTGCTTTCATAGATAAGACAAGTGATTTAGATCTGTATTCAACACATCAAGTCAACGTCTTGTGCAAATGATCATTTCCATAAGATCCTTTCACATCATAACTGAACAGATGCTGAGTCAGATTTCAACACGGACCCAAACTGGAATTAGCAATCTGAATTTGGCAACCAACAACAGAATTCAGATTTGGGCTTGTGGCTTTTAGTTAAATCATGGAGATAAACCAAATGATTTCTCACTAGACATAATGGCTATTGGCAGCAGGAGGAAAAGTATTAATGCATTGAATGGTTGAGCATAAAGAGATGGCTGGGTTAACAGCCAGTTTGAACTTGTAATATTCAGTAACCACAGTACCTCATCGCATTTAAAAAGCTGATAACCGGTTATTTGCCATTGTTCAGTGGAAAATCTCTGACTTGAAATGCAGAACAGAAAAATCAAAGTTTCATGATTGACTCTCTCAGTTCACAAGTATCATTTGCATTTTGTTACTGTATTTATCTCAGCGCCTCTCAGTCTCATTCTAAATCTTACCTGAAAAAGCATCTTTTTTTTTTTTTCTTTAGTCTATCACCTTTTTTTCATACTCCCTCTCTTCATCATTTAAATCTGCAATGGCACTGTAAAGTTCTTTGGGGTACAATTTGCATAAGGTATTGTACAACATTGTATTATTTTAGCAGAATACAGTTTCTTGAAAAGACCAGAAGTAACAGATTAGGGCAAGCACTATTTAACACTGAGTCACAGCTCTCATCGATGCAGTTATGAAAGGCAATGATACACCCTAATTTATGATTTTGTGCAGGCATTAACGGAATATGTATGGAAAAAATTACCATCTGGAGATAAGGTCAAAAGTAAATGAGCCATTTCAGAAAGCAAGGAAAGAATGTCCCAAACACTGCAGTTAGTTTGTTAGTTGTTTAATGTCATGTTGTAACTAGAACTAAAACTTACACTGGTTTTGTGTTGAAGAAAATATATGTGGATTATATCATTGTAGGCAGCAGAGTTTCCAGAGTAGGCTCAGGGTCAAGTGTGAATTGAGTTATTATTTTAGAAATGTGAAGAGCTAAGTATATCTCCCACCCCTCCACCTACCCCCATCAATACAGTTTCAACAAATTTTATCTACATTCTCATTTTTTCCCCATGACTCCCATTCTCCAGCTTAGTCATACTGACATTTCAGGCTATGGGGAGGGTGTGCTGAGATTCCATACCCAGGAAGTGTTTGGCATGTGCATAACAAGGAAAGCTGGAGAGGGACTGTTTATCAAGGAGCATAGTGACAGGACAAGGGGTAATGGGTTTAAGCTGAAGGAGGGTCGATTTAGATTAGATGCTAGAAAGAAATTCTTTACTGTGAGGGTGGTGAGGCACTGGAACAGGTTGCCCAGAGAAGCTGTGGATGCCCCATCCCTGGAAGTGTTCAAGGCCAGGTTGGATGGGGCTTTGGGCAACCTGGTCTAGTGGAGGGTGTCCCTGCCCGTGGCAGGGGGCTTGGAACTAGATGAACTTTAAGATCCCTTCCAACCCAAACCATTCTATGATTCTATGAACGAAGTGCATCAACCAGTTACACATAAGCATAGAAACTCACATATCTGAAGTTGAAAACATGCATCAGTGTTTTGCTAGGCAGGTGTATTAATGAACTTTGTGTTTTATTAAACTTTGTACATCAAGACATTTTTTTCTATGAAATTACCTTAAGTTTTAAAATACAGAATAATACAAATAACAACAACAAAAAGGTTTTCTTTCTCACCAACCTGTATCTGAAGTACCACCAGATGTGCATCCAGGGCATTCTTTACTGGGAGGGCTTTGAAACACAATTTAATCTGTCTTTTTTTCTCAGCTATCTTCAGCTTCAGAAAACCGATCTTTTCATCCATAATTTGCATCTCAATATCTCCATTTCTACACAGCATTTCTTGCATGTTTATTTTTTCATATAAAATGCATAGTTCTTCTTCTCGATTTCTTAGCAGAAGACCGCTGCAATAAGCCCAAAATGAAAAGGTAAAATCAAAGAAAAATGTGGCTCATATTCAGTGTATTCCATTCAAGAACATAACTGGCAACCTTGAAAGTTAATAATAATCTGGGAAAATGTACAAAGGTTTCACAAATAATATTTTAATATCATGACAACATTTTAAATAGGCAACAATATAATTACAATGTGAAAAATCAGAGAACAAACAATTGCAAAAGTTACTCTAGTCTCTCATATAATTTTAAAAGCTCTTCTGGCCTTCCACAGCATTCATTTAAAAATGGATTAACAAGATCAGGGAGCTTTGCATCTTCTGCATTTTTATACCTTATATACCTTTATATCTTCTCTGCACACAAAGCACAAACAGAGCAGGAGGCTACAAGCTTTCAAGGCATTCAGTAGCCAAGCCACCATATTTTTTAAATAATAATTCTGAAGAATGAACATCTTCACCAATGGAGAAACACCACCTGTGTAATGCAAAGCAGCATTGACATTGCAGTGAGGCAGACTGTTTAGTGAAACACTGTAGTGAGGCAGCCTTTTAGTATTCCTAACTAGGAGTCGTCATAAAATATTGTTGACTCATTAATGTAAAAATTATACACTACATCAAATTTTCATGTATACCTCTCATTTTGTTGCTGAATAGCTCTTTCATATTTTTTGCGTAGCTGCTCAATTTCCTCTTCAACATGGGTGACCATACTGGTAAGCTTCTCAAGATCCAGACACCGTTGCTTTTTCTTTTCTTTCATCTCATGCACGATTTGTACAATTTTGCAATAATCACTTTTGAGACTTTCTGTAATTGCTACATTATTTGTATTCTTCAGAAGTTGTTTCTGCAATTTTCTTTAACATAACAGAAAAGTAGGAAAGTTTTTAGTCCTTCAATTTGAAAGCAATTTCAACAATTAAAAGCAGAGCTTAAACTAATTCCTCAAATACACAAAGGATCTTCTACGTCACTCTGCTTCACAGAAGCATTACAAGAAGTAGAAAGACTCTCTGAGAACGGCTTCTCTCTGCAAACTCTTTCCAGCTTGAAAAGAACTGGATTATGGCCCAAGAAAAATGCTATAAATGGAGCACCACACTGCAGCTCTTTTCTTCTCCACTGGCTAGCCCAAGGGGCTGTAAGAAATAAAGTTCAAGAGCAGAAGCACAAACTGTGATGCAAATAATGTGTAGAAATCCTCCCCTTCTATTTAAAGAGAGATATTTAAAGAATTTTGTGGTTGTGATTCAAAGGTCTCCAAGTTTATTGTTTATAAAACAATGTATCACAGCATTCACACAAGGAAGAAAATTATCAGTTTCCCTGTTTGACAGATGAGAAAAAGAAATCACAACAAAAGGTTAGTGACAAGATCATGTTATAGAACCATGAAAATTAAGAACAGAACTCATTATTTCTGGTGACCTTGCTGGCCACTAGATGATAGTCCCTCACTTAATGCAAATTCTTGTTGCCACACATATCATTCATTTGGTCATGACATGGAACTCAGAGTTACTGCATTTGATCTGTGGTAAGTATCACTTCTTGATCAAGTATCACTGCTTTATCTATACTGGGGAGATATTCATGTCAACATAAAAAAGAGGTAGTGAAAGAAGCAGCATAGTCTCCTGTTAAAATACAGAACTGCTGAAGAAATATTGTGCCTCCCCTCATGGGCTCCATCATTGCATTGCTGAATTACTCTGTACAAAGCAGTGAGCTTCTTTCTGGTTCATTTTCCCCATGTCTGTACACTTTCCAGTTCCACAGAGTATTACTGAATTGAATTAAATTTCTGTAAAGCAAGTTTCAGACTGAAAGCATGACAATATTACAGAAATGCAATGTGTTATTAAATATTTTCTGAAAAATCTTTCTCTTATTTGGACTGACACTCTGTGTGTCCTCCAAATTGTGTAGGTTGCAATTAAGTCAGTGATACTATAATACTAAAGTCTAGTACTGGGATTAAAAATATTTTCCATAGGTAAGAGAAGAGTACCTCTTGCTAGTTTTAAATCTAGGTTTGCAGAGATCAAAATGCCTCTTGGATTTTTACTGGAGTAGGATCATCTACAATAATTAGATATTTCTGATATCTAGCCAATATATAACTGTTGCAGCCCTTTCCACCCCTCCTTTCACCAGTAATTGATTGGGAAGGCCTCAAAAATTTTAGCACAAAATGTCAGCTTGTGCATCTTGACAAGATCACTTAAATCACTGAAGTTCCACTTCTTTTCTAGCTACCTCCAGCATGACTTTGAAATCAAGCTACTCAGAGATTCACAATATCATAGAATCATAGAATCATAGAATGGTTTGGGTTGGAAGGGACCTCAAAGATCTAGTTCCAACCCCCCTGCCATGGGCAGGGACACCCTCCACCAGACCATGTTGCCCAAAGCCCCATCCAACCTGGTCTTAAACACTTCCAGGGAGGGGGCATCCACAGCTTCTCTGGGCAACCTGTTCCAGTGCCTCACCACCCTCACAGTAAAGAATTTCTTTCTAACATCTAATCTAAATCGACCCTCCTTCAGCTTAAAGCCATTACCCCTTGTCCTGTCACTACACTCCCTCATAAACAGTCCCTCTATACTTTGAGTGAATGTATCCTGAATGCATTCTTAGGCCTGGTTGTGCAATTTTTTTGGCACTGAAAAACAAAGTTTTGGAAATTCAAATTATTTTTAAACCACTCAGTTTTGGCTGTGCTGTTTGCCTACACAGTTAACTACTCACTAGCTTCCTACTTTCCCAACTACCCATTTCAGAGACATTGTCATTCTGTCTGTATCGCGCCAAGCTCAATATCATCACTGGGATGAAAAAAGATGGCAAAAGGACATCTCCACAGAATAATGGTCTAAGAAAAACTAGTCAAATGCACCCCGTGTTCCACCTCATCCTCTTTGTTGTGAATGTAACCTTTCATTTTGACTAGGATTGCCTGGAAACTGAAACCATGTTTTGTTTGATCTGAAATAAATGTTATCCAATAAACTTCATTTTGAGTTTGAACCAAGAAATCCAGTTTGTTCTAATTTAATAATTAGACAGCCACATTACTAGCTAGTGACTCATTTAGTAGTACCACACCAGTCTGTTGTGGAATCACATATGTATTGGATCTCTTTTTGTCTAAGGATAAGAAAGTACAAGAGTGTCGTTTATATTGAATGAAGCAGCATGATAATTCAGATGCTAGAGGCTCAGGACCTGTGACACAAAGGAAATGCAATGACAATTTATCCTTTCAAAGGACAGTAAAGTGAGAGAGTAGTCAGACAAACTTCAAAAATGCTTCGTGCCATGCAGCGATGCCCAAGCTAATTGTGCATTGTTAAGAGTGATAACAAATTGGAAGATATTATGTAAGGGTGTTGCTAAATGTCTTTGTTTGAAACAGGTTTTAAAAATCAGGATAATAACTGTCAAGGATAATATAGCCATAGTTGAAGTTGGTCTAGATTATCTCTTAAGATTCTTCCTAATCTTTTATTTCTATAATTATGATCTACAGCTTACTTAAAAACTCACCTTTCCTTGGTTATAACAGTATTCCTTAAATTTTCTATTTCATTTCCTAGCGATTTTACCCGGTTTTTAATTTCACTTGCTTTCTGCTGAGCAGCATGCACCAAATTCATACATTTATTCCTTTCATTTTGGATAACATCATACATTTTAGCAAATCCTTGGAGTCTGAAGAAGTGACAAGTGTGAAAGAAATAATTATTAGAATTTTATGAATACATTCCTTGGATAAAAATGGCTTTAAAAAACATTTTTTAGCTAAGGTATTCTTATTATTTTTCTTACTGTTTTTGGATTTCTCTTTTCTTCTTTTTATACTCTCTTATTTCAAGATCCTTTTTTTTAATTTCTTTAATAGTATTTTGGAGTTGTATCTGAAATTTAAATAGAATTCAGTGAGCACTTTAGATATATCAAAGAAATGTCTTCAAAGAAAATACTCAGAACAGCTATTCCTCTTAGACGAGGAAAAGACAGCGAGGCGAGATTCATAGAATCATAGAATCAGAATGGTTTGGGTTGAAAGGGACCTAGATGATTCTTAGATTATTCTAAGAACTTATGCTAATTATAATGAAATCCTTAACAACATTAAAGAACACAGTTTTTCTACATATATTAAGCTTACAGCAACTGTTATTAATGTAGACAATTTGATGCTGCATCTTAAAATGCTTGGCCCTTTGTATCTGGAGTTCTACTGTTTCTATTAAGCAGTCTCTTAGTTCCATCACTATAATTATTTGGCATATACACCACTGAAATTGTATCTTTTCAAATAAAATTTATTTTTTTCTCTTTTCTGGCTTTTAAGCAATCACGTACATTTACATTTTGTTACGGCTCTGGACCTTTTGATTTCAGTTGCATTCAGTCTTCAGTAGCCTGTGTCATTAACCGTCAATGGACAGGCCTTTTCTCACCTCCCACTGGTATCAGGAGGAGAAGACTGGCATTAAAAAAACCTGGTGGGTGTTGGGTTGCAACTCTGGGCACGCGTGTGCCTTCATTACTTTGTATTGTTTATCTTTTTGATCTGTTTATGGACTGACTTTTATTGAAGGTGCAAAGCCTGGCATGATTGTTTGCTCTATTTTTACAGACAGTCAAAGATTCCCAAAGGGCTAGAAAGGTAGCTTATCTAATTTATTTGAATACAAATGTGCATTGTGGAAGCATAAATAGTTTGTTCCCATATACAAACCTGGCAGTTAGTATAAACTGTGCAACATCACAGCAAATATATGATATTATAATGCAAGCAAACTGCACGTAGCAAACCCAATGACTCTTCCTAGTTTCTGTGACCATAGGAAAAGTTTTCTTTACATCTTTTTTCACATTCATATAACAATTTACACCTGGAAATGTGTCAGGAAAATAAAAACTGCTGCCTCTCCTTGGAATGAGTAGCAGTTCTGTTTATCTTTTAATGTCCACATATTTGCAAAATAAAATACATAGTTGTACTTCCAAGAATCTCAGTTGAGGCTATCTGCTTTTCTGCCTGTTTATTCCATAGGCTTGAAAGAAAATGTCCTTTTAAATACCTTGTTTCAATTGTGGCATGATATTTTAATATACTATTGCACTGCACCATAAATTTCAAAGAACCCCACAGTATTGTGAGCTTCCTGTGTTGTGATGGAACTTCAAAGTGGGGAATGACAGTCCATAAGCTCTCCTCACTAGTAGTTTGATTTCTCCATATAATTGCTTTTACTTTAGAAGAGTCTTCCAATTACATAAGATAATTTTTTACCTGGGCTTTCTGAACATCCCTAGATTTATGTTCCTTTTCTTCAACTTTGAGCCAAGTCAGATGTGCAAGTCTGGATAACTCATCTCTGCATTTTTCCTGCTCTTTGAAAAGCCGGCCTTCTTCAGCAATACATTCTTCTAACATGCGGGCATCCATTTCTGATATCATTTCCTAGAGAAAATTAAATTCGATTCCTTATGCATTGATGCATCAGTGATGGTAAACTCAAAGTTGGAAATACTTTGGGTTTATCTGCAAAGTAAACATCTATACAGACTACATGGATTTAAAAAAAATACTGCTTTAAAATACCAGCTGAAACACCATGTGCAACCCCTATATGAACATGTCAAAATGCTTTACCACCTAGAAGCATTTCTGTTCCTCAGTCTTGCATGTCTTTCAGCTATATTGCCCATTGGGCAGAATGGTTCCTTATGGCCATACAACGTTTAAATAACCTTAGTGTCAGGTCTTGACATGTCCATGGAAGACACTACACAATGGAAGACACTGAGCTTTCACATTAAGAGACCAAATTTAGACATTTAAAAGAGAGCAAAGTATCTAGATGCCTAGAATTGTTGGAGATTCAGTCAATACAGTCAGTGAACTCTAAAGAGCTATTTGGTCTCCCCAGCATTGGTTAACCTCTTTAGGAGGAGGTGAATGGATGACTTTCTAGGCTCTACTGACTATATGACTAGATTGTTATTGACTATCGTGACAAATTATATACGTATTCCATACACAGATAGTGACATGTAGATACCAAACGCATATGTATTCAAACACAAGCTGAATCCCACCTGATAATGCTAACAAATTCAAAGACAGCACAAAAAGAAAATGGATATAAGGGTAAGAAGATTAAGAGGTATGCTCTTAAGAAGAAGGTATGTCTGAAATATATTGCTTCTTATAAAGTCATTTATATAGTGGCAAGTACTAATACTCTCATAATTGAGACATCTGCATTTCCACACTGGCTGTGCTGAGTATAGACAGACATCCACAAATGGCAAAACTGTGAAGATGAAAAATTATAATGTACAAATGCTGAACTGTCCTTGTTTCAACAAGAGACTGCCATATCCAAAGGAAATTTATACCCATCATATTTCTAGCTGTATTGTAGCTAGTGATATTCAGAAAGACTTAACCCAGAAAGCCCATTTCCTTTTGCCTTCCAATATATGACCAGTAGTAACACCAAAAAATGTTTTTTAACTATCGCAAAAACAAATGGTCTTTAAAATTGAACAAATAGTATCACATGTTTTCTCACCAGAAAACTGCATCTAGAAACTCCCATCATTTTTTCTTCAAACAGCCCCTTTATTCTCATGATTGAAACCCAACTTTTACAGCAAAAAAGAACGAGAAAGCAGAACTCAGCACCTGTTCAGCTAAACTTCTCTTGGTGTTTTCAATTTCCTTCTGCAGTTCTCGTCGTCTTTCTAATAATACTCCGTTACTTTTAGGGATGGCTTCTGCCTGTAAAAATAAACCAAGTACACTGATGCAAACAAAAAATGTGAAAAAAGTAAACTGCAGATAATCTATTTGAAGTAGTTACACACATTAAGAAATCAAATTTCTGTGTTGTAACAATAGCTAGTCCAAGAGTTCTTTGTTGAGTAGAGGTCCTCAGCAACATATCCAAGTTTCTAAAATTTTTCTTTTAAGAATTTAACTATAAACACTAAACTTCACAAAGCCCAGTGTAAGTAGTGAATTTATAAGGGTTATGTTTTTCAGCAACTAAACCATTAAAAAATAATCACAATGAGCGACTATGCAAAGATGTCACATTCTAAATTCACAGAAGATTTTCCTTACTGCAGAAAAAAAATAGATTTACCACTGATTTTAATAGGGTCAATATTTCACATCTGTGTAGATTTGATATAGTTTTTGCTTGTAGCTTTTAAAGTAAGATTTTTCCTCCTTAGGCTCTAGAAAGACAAAACTAACAACACAAACAGTTATGTATTATTTTTTCATGTATTATTTTTTCTTGTACATTATGGGAAAATTAGTTTATTCAGTCAGATTTTAAAATGAAGTCTGTGAAGGAAGACACATTAGAAACTACTTTCTGATTAAAATATATCTGAACAATCCCACTACAACTATTTGCGTGATGTAACTCATAAGGCAAAAGGTTGAATCGACCTCACACTGACTAACTTCACTTAAAAATTCTTTGCGGTTGTAAGTAAGTAAGAAATAAACAGAGCAGGCTAACCAGGCAGGCATATGTTGCCTGTCCGTAATTGCAAATTTGTAATTCATACAGGTGGGAAAAAAATTACACTGAACGAAACATCTGGAAGCTATTCAAAGATGATGCACCAACCCTGTGGTATCTTTCTCAGATCTCAACCAGATGTTTGAGTTCAAAAGACCATACCTCAACATAGATGAGATGTTTCGCACTTACAGTTTTCACTTCTGTGATAACATTATCAAATTAATTAGATGTTTACTTGCATTAAGGGAGAGGGAAACGAGGCACAGTAAAAGTCAACCTTTGGAGTTTGGTTTCAGCTGCCAACTCTGAGACAGATTTGGTTTGACTCAGGTTTGCTAAAAGGTGAATAAAACCTATTCTAAGCAAGTTGCTTTCACTCTTGTGGAAGGAGCAAACATGGCCTTTCTGTGAAGCATACAATAGTTATCACTTCTGCAGTGTAAAAAGGCCGTAGTGGCTGTAAGTAGGCATTTCCACATTTTCCAGATGGGATACTAAAGATGCCATCAAGTTCTTGAGTCTAAATGTAGAAAGCTCACACAAACATCTATAGTCCATTAAGGACTTTTGTTCACATAAGACATGACTAAACTTAGGCACTTCTGTCTGTCTCTGCATTGGCCTGACTGAAGAGAAGGCGTGCATGGAGACGAACAGCAGCTCTGCTCTGGGCTGCTGATAGTTCTCTTTCACACAGAATGCTGGCGTTTAGCAACAGCTGACCTTTCACAACTTAGTAAGAAGAAAAACACATTTGAAGGAAGTGTTCCTGTAATTTCCTTATTCTACAAACCAGTTATTCTGCACTTGGCACGTGATTTAGAGAAATTTGGGGAAGCACACTAATGTACTGTTGCTTCTGCAATCACGTTTTTATACTAGCAATTAATTAACTACTTACAATATCTTAACTTTTCCTAGGTGTGCTTCTAAGTCAATAGTCTCCAGAGAGCAAAAGCCAAGCAGAAACAAGCTTGCCACTCTAGCCTTTCGTACTCCAGTACTGCATTTGAACTGACCATGCTGCAGAGCAGAGGTGGTTTCATATTTGCTCTTCTAAAAGACCCAAGAAAGGAATCACAGAAATCACATAGCATGTGGAAGATGGCTTAAAACAACTATATTGCCATGGCCTGTTTGTGTTAGGGTAGCATCCTGCAACTTCTGGAGTAAAATGCTGCAGAGAATTCCACTTCTCTCTCTGCTGGCATTCCCTTCCCTCAATCCCCATGATGCTGCTACTAGCAAGACACGCACAAGCCTGTAGTATAGCCTAGTGTTAGCATTGAGGGAATCCTCTGCAGTGCAACTTAACCTTTAAGGTCTCATTACAGGTCCCTTGCCCTTTCACACAATGTAAAGAGGTTGGGTTGGGTTGGGTTTGGATGTCACCCAAGACAGTGAACTCTAACGACAGTTGTCAGTGATTTATGGCATTTGATTTTAGCATTACATACTTTTGAACAATTGTGATTCTCCCTCCAGGAATACTTTTTCAATAGGAACACAGGAAAAAAAAATCATTTCTCAGACTCCCTTAGCTAATACTGAACAGAAACTCAGTAGGAGCTTTAAGATCAAAGTCTGCAATGTGCGTCAGGCCTTTAATCAATATTTCAGGAAATTAAATCTAAAACAAATTTATGTAGTTATCGAGCTTTCCTCCGTCCTCCCAACTGGGCTTATGTTACTAGGTAATAAATACACATGTGAATTCAGGAGGAATTTCAGAAAAAAATTTGTATTGTTTAATAATTCTAAATATTATTGAGTAACATTTAGAGTTGTTTAAATAGAAAAGCTAAGTATGTGCGAGTTTTTATACCATATAGTTATTTTTAAAAACTTTACAGTGATGTAAATAAGACTTTTTTCTGCCCTGAATTGCTTAGAAGGACCAAGAAAAATTTCAAAGACATTTTGTCAAGGTAGGAAACATCAAGTCCTGTGAAAAAATATTCACCTGACAAAGCAAGATGAATTTTACAAGACTGACTTACAATTTAGACTAAGCAAGGAGCTAATATAGGAGAAAATCTTAAGAAAGAGAGAATGGAAGAACCAGTGATGAAAGGAAGAGCATACAAAAAAGTTCTAGACAAATTAATTTTTTAAGAAAGTATTGGAAGGAGAAAAGAAAGAAAATGCTTTGAATAGACAAGCAGAATGAGACTGCCCTTTAAAATCAGCATAGTAGAAGACACAAATAAAACAGAAAAGAGTAAATCAGTATGGGAAGAGGAATGGCGAAATACTGATGCAGGGAAGAAATGAGGAAGGTGAAATTTGAGTGGAAACAAAGAGAACATAGGGAATTATTTCATATTACTTAATACCAAACTTTATATAGTGCTAGTTTCCTGTCCTCTGGAATAATGTTAAATACATTATAAATTATTTACAGTAATATACAAACAACCTTCAAAATTTAAAAAGATGTAACTTTTCATCATCTGGGAGCCAGGCAGTACCTGTGTCTATTTTTCTGATACAAATTTCTTTGATGCCAATGGGCAAGTCACTATATTATTTCTCTCATAAATGACCACAATTCCACACTGCTTTAAAGGGAGACATGACATCACAGTGCCAATATGATCTCCCAGTTCTCCTTGATAGGATGCTCCTACCTAAAATCCATTTCTTAAGAATAGTCCAAATATATCTGGATGCTGCATTTTTTTATTACAGCCACAGTACCTAGAGGTTTCTTTGTTAGTTATAGCAACACTCGACACTTTGATGTGCATAAGACTTAAAACAGTCTTCTCCTCTTCCCCCTTTTAGGACCAGTCAAAAGATTTAATAGACAGATTTCTTACAAGAAAATTTAAAATCTTTATGATCAATGCATTCATACAGACCTCTAATTTGAGTCTTTTATGCCATGACTTATCTTGTTCCAAGGAATCATAAATCACATTCAGTTGTAACTCCATCTTTTTTAAGTTTCTCAGTTCTCTATCTTTCTGTGTTTGCTTGCGAATGAGAATATCATGTTGCTTTTTTTTCTCCAAGACACATTTATTTAAATTTTCTTCCAGAGCTTCTCTATATAGACAGACATAGAATTTTAGAAACAGGTGTGTTTCTACAAGATGTGTATGCAAAGAGGCATGATCATTTCAATGGGTTTTGAGTACTGCATCATTATGGCTGAGCAGCAGGATAAACTTATAAATTACTCATACAAATTACCTAAAAAGCTAGCATTTTTATAACTTTAATCAATGTTAATATTCCTAATGATGTCAGTGAGGTCTCGCAGTCTGTTCTAAATATGCTAAAAATTCCAGACAAACTGTTACTTGTAGGAAGAAGAAAACACATTTTTTAATATGAGGGAGTATTTATATGTTCGCTTCACTCAAACATTTCAATTTAAAGTGCCACTATCCTTCAATATAAAACTTTAAAGGCAAAAGCATTGTTGCTGAGCGTATGGCCATGATTACAACTACACATCTTCCTCTGCAAAGAAGGAATCGTTTGAAGCTTGCAATAAACCTAACAGGTTATTTTACTTTATGAAGTATGTATAAGCTCATAATTCAAGGGAATATTAAAAATATGTGTAATCAGTCCTCACTGAAATTCAGGAGTATGTGGGTGCAGAAATCTATGATCCCCAGTTGAAAATGAAAATACTGACCTATTTTTTTCTTGCTCAATTTACTTCCTGTGGGTTACACAGAAAAAAATGTATTTTCACCATAGAGAGAAACCCTCTAAAAGACTTCCCTTTCAGAGCAAAATCCAGTTTCACTCTCCCAGGATTTTATCAAATGTTTATGCTTTTTGATATTCCTCTTCAAGCCAGATCCTAGATTCCAGTAGTTTATATAAACATTTCTGAAGTCAAAACCAAGTCTGATAATTTCTAGTCCACACTGGTTGCAGCATAAAACTTGAAAACATAAGCAATATAGCAGAAAAAAGAAATAGAACTTTAAGAACAGAGAATTGTTCATTCATACTACGTGGCTCATGTCTACTATTCTAACCTGTCTGATAGGACCTCTGATTCCTTCTCTCTGCTAATTTCTAGTAATTTTGTCAAAGCAATGCATTCTCGTTCTTTGCTTTCAAGCAAAATTTGTTTCCCATCCAATTCCTTCATTACATCTTCTCTTTCTTGCAAAATCTCTTCAGTTCTTTTTTCAATGGCTTTCAGGGTACCATTCAACTCTTCTATTTGGTCATTAAGGGCTTCTTTCTTGTTCTCTGCATTACTGTGGATATATTTTAACAAAACAGTAGGGGTTAACATTTCCACATGCATATTTCCACATGCATTATTGCCAGTTTTCATGGACACACAAAATCATTTCAACATCACAACTATCTACATTATATGTTTGAAAGCAGACTACATACAGTGAAAATCTTCAAATGCCAATACAATTCAACAATTAAATTGAAGATGGCCATGGGACTAACAGGGATCTTAGCAACATGACAGTATTAAAAAGACCTCCAGTAAACTGCCTGCTGTCAAAATTACTAGGTGTATGGGTGCAACACTTCAAAATATTATTCCCAAGGCTGGAAACTCTAATTAGTTCACTCCATGATGCAATACAACTAGAAAGACTCATTTAAATGTTTCATTAATAACAATCTACACAATGTACTAGGTTTTAAAAATTGTTTCTCTGTAACACTACAGGAAAAACTTCTTTTATTTATGATAGCAGAGCTGCATTAAGCAGAACAGAGAGGAAAATGTAGAAGAAAACCATTATACAAGTTTTAAAACTGAGAAATTTAACATAGTCAAACAATTTCTATATTACAAATAGGGACTGCAAGCAGGAGAGACAAAAACTTCAGTGTAATCCTGTGCCCAAATAGGATACAAAAAATGTCATTCACCTGGAAGGCACTTGGATCTGTGCGTGACCTGGCTGAAACTGCACAGTGCTAATTAGATTTTACACATACAGAAAGCAGCACATGTTATGCTTCAGGGGAGAAAAAACCCAACTATACAAAAGAGAGAAAGAAAAGGCTGGATACTGACTTACATTTTCCATGTTGAAATATCAGAGACCAGAAGTCACATCAGAGGCTTACAGCAAAGCACCTCTGACTAAAAAACTGGTACAGAAGTATCAAGGGAGAATAATTAGCTCAGGCCGGACTGTTAGCTGTGAAAGCTGCTAGTTTCACTAAGGCCAATAGAGATAAGCTAATATACAGTCACTGAGGACTAGAAACTGTAAAAAACCCCTAATCACTAGATTACATGGTAACATTATTATTTCCCATTAAAACCCTAGTAAGTAGATCTGATATATAGTAATGCAGCAGAGTAAGATGGTTAAGCAATATACTATAATTTTCAGCACAGTGCATGGATTTTAAGTGGATTATAGATGCTTTTTAAAATGTTGATCCTAATTTTACTCAACAACTATACTCAACTGTCTCTGTAACAGATGGATGAAAAGAAGTCATACATACATATTTATGTATATATATAATTATTTATTAAAAGCATACCTTTTTTTCCAATTTATCTTCTCAGTTTCTTTTCCAAGTTGTGCTGGAACACCAAGGATCTTAACTAGCTCATCCTAGTGACAAAACAGAAAATTCAGACCGAAAGCCTCAAAATCTGGTAAGATTTCATAGAAGTAATATTCACCTAGAACTGCTGTGAAATGGGGCAAGAAACATATTTTCTAATTACTTGAGCTTGTCCCAGGGAATTGTAGCTGCTAGTTTTGAAACTAAACATTACGATATTTACCATTTCATTATGTCTGCAAGATAAAAATTATGCTTGAATATTATTAATACATCCAATTATGTTATATATACCATGGAAAGGAAAGCAGAAAACCTGGGTATGTTTTTTAATTCTCAGCATAAAACTGTATTAATTTGGATTGTAGCATATGTTAGAGCAGCCTACAAAAACACAACATAGCAAATATGTCATTAGAGAAACCACTTTTTTAATCAAAACCATGACTACTATTATTTCCTAAAGGAGTAATAATGGATATGGCACAGCAGTATGTTTCATGCTTATTGAAAAATGACGTAATATATAATGTAGTGCCATCTAATGAATTTGGAATGACAAACAACATCCAGAAGATTCACCATTTCCTTGGACAAATGCACGTACTGTATACACGTACATGCACACACATGCGCACAGTGATACACATACACACAATAAATTTTTTGTTACTTTTAAATTAGCCTGCTTCTCCAGAAGATTTTCCACTTCTTTCTTGTCTATTAATATCAACTTTTGCTTGGATGAAATACCTTCCTTTATTGCATTAATTTCTGCTTTTCTCTGGATTACTTCTTTGCAGAGCTCATCACAATTTTCTTTTAGCTGTTTAATTTTCTTATCTGCTTCCTTTAAAAATGAAGCAAAAAATCAGATCATTTTTATTTCCCCTTTTACATTTTGCAGGCTTGTGATATTACAGAATCATTAACGCTGAATCATGATAACATTTTTTACAATAGACATGAAACACAATTTTTTACCAGCTGTGTGTTTCTTTTATCAATAACCAGCAGAATTTTATTTCCAACAAACCTACACATATCCATCAGGATTTACGACTGCAAATGCATTTTCCACACTCACATCCTAGAACAAAACATCTGCAGCTATCTTTATACGCAGTACCCATTTGTTGAATACAGTACAAAATTTTCTTGAGTAAAGTTAAGAAAATCCAGATCTTTTCTGAATCAATTATTCACTGCTTGCCATAGAGTTATCAAACCTGAATGATACAATATAGCCTCTCCTATAAAATCTACCTCTTGGTTTTTCTATGTATTCCAGATTTTAAAAAACTCTAGAGCTATACACTTCGAAAACATATTCGTTGATGGTTTTGTATTAGGGGACACAACATAAACCATGGCTTTTCTCATGTTTCATACTTACCCTTTGTTTTGGAATTCTTTCATATTCATTCTTCAGAAGCCTTTTTTCTTCTTGCAAACTACAGGAAAATCAAGAGAGAGCTGTATATGTCAGTAATACGCCAAACAATAAAAAGTATGGAAGCCTATCTTGTGTTAGACAAAAACGTATGGTGAATTATCATCAGGGACAATTGAAAGGTGTTCAGATTTAAAAGAAGGTTGCCGAATGGTAACTAGAAGTCCTGAAAGATCAGTCATACATATGCAGTTTTTTCTACAGTGCACGTCTAAACTTTTGAACCTGATTCTTCTTAGTGTTACCACCTCCTGCAGGGATGCATTTATGCCTCATTCACCCTTGTCTTTATACTAGCAGGGTATAACAGGTCAGACGGCACTCTGCACTCACAGTTCCTCCCAACCTCAGAAAACAAAATTTTAACATGGAACTGAGACAAAAGGAAAGAGGAGGTGGGTTATATAGAGCCAAAGACACATCACACATCAAAGCAAGTGCAGTTGCTAGTGAGAAACTTTCTTCTTCCTTTGAGTGATTGCTCATGCACACATTCACTCTGTAAACAACTCTAAGTGAGGCTCCTCAAATCTGAACAGGCTCCTGTGCAAAAAAACCCTGAAAAGTGACAGCGGATGTAGACTCAGTCGATGAGGTACAGTAGAAAGCTAAATTGAATAGCCATGGTGATCTTGACCTATATCCAAAACTATGTTGCTGTTTAATTTCAGGCAACAATAAAGACAGATGCCAAAGGAGGATAGAAGAAGGAAAGAAAAAAAAAAAAGGAAAGCTCTTAGATCTTCTGGATGTATTTTTAGTAATGTTGCCCTAAGAAAGATGAAGGAGTGACTATAAAAGTGACACTGAACCAACAAGCTCGTTAGATTTACAATAGGGAGCTTCTTGGTAGCAGGCAGGTAAATACTGCCAAATCTAAAAAATTAGCCCTAATGAAAAAAAAAGTCAATACATCCCCAGTGCATGCACAGAGCAATTCTGCACATATAGCAGGTAAATGGGCTACAGCAGCCTGCATGCTGTCACAACCAAACTGAACTTAATTAGGTCCTTGTGCTATTGATTGGGAACAAGGAGGCAGGTTCTTGCAATGTAATTAAGCATCTATGATGACATTTCTGACTCTCAGGTTATATGGGAGTAAAGATTGCAGCTGGGGAACAGGTGAAAGATCCAAATCCTCTGTCCCAGATATAGCAAAGAATCAACTTCAGCACTTAAATTTGTGTTTGTAACTCCAGCTGGAGAATGTGCTGGTCAGGCCTCCTGGAGATTCAGAGCAGTCTGTTAGAATAAACAATTTAAATAAGGTGAGTATTAACAGAAGGGGACAGGCTTTCATGATACAGCTGTGTCACTTAGAGCTATAAACTATGGCACGGGAGTCCTGGGGCAGCCCCGCCTACCCAAAGCAGCTATTACAGTTGCCTCTCAATGTGGTTGATAGAGAAGAGGCAAGCTGATCAGTATTTCCTTTTTCTCTGAAACCTTTCAGCGGCAGCCTAAGACTACTTTGTGTGGAGGCAGTTCAGGTTTCAGAAGGTGGTAGGCGTGGGAGAGGGATCAGTCTCCTAGTTGCCAGCTTCATGGAGGATCCTCCCTGGAATCTTGTGCTCAATTCTTCTTCAGGGTTGATTTAAGTTTCCTCCCACCCCAAATAAATTGTTTCTTATATTTTGGTCCTCCAACAAAAGGAACAAAGCTTATACCTCAAAGATTCAGGTGACATCCTTCCAGCCAAGGAAAGAAAAGAGTCAAAAAAGAGAACTGGTTTGGTGATGTTGCAATAAAAACCCAAACCAAACAAACAAAAAACCCTGAAGAGCAAAGAGAAAATAATAGCACAGAGTAGATGTTGTTGATTTACAGCAGACTACAAGTATGTCTGTCTCTACAGGCACTGTTAAGTCTAAAAAATAATTTGAATGACAGTGTTTGGAGCCCCCCAGAGTGAATGAGTCTGAAAAAAAAAATCTTTCAAAGAAAACAGTTGACTTTAGATCAGTCTTCCTCAAAAATTGATAAAATGAATTATAAAAAAAGTTCTATTGTAAAATCTATTATAACTTAAGAGATTGCACAGAAGAGTGACATACTGTGTAGTGTGCAAGTACAAGCGAGTAGTAGGAAACACCATAAGGTTATTTCTTCTTTGCTGCAATGGGGCTCAGGAGCGACTTTTATGTTCCACTGTTTAAAGTCAATGAGGGAGAGCACAGGGATCAAACTGCGCTGAAAACTGAACTACTTCCATCCTATGATAGAATCTTTGGTCTGCTCGGGTGTACTATGCCCATAAGCTACAACTCAGTATATTGTGTTGGAGTGCCACACAGGTCAAACACAATGTTTTCACTTACCAACAGGTTGTCTAAGTGTATAAATACGTTAATAAGGACACTTCATATTCCCAACATGTTTTGGCAGGATTTCTAGTTGGACTCCTTGGGACTGGCATAATCACACTGGTTATAACAAATGGCCAGTCTGCGCAAATACCCATAACTTTGACTGCCACAAAAACTGATTAAATAAGTCCTGTGCAAATTGATTAAAGGGGTACTGCATTGCTCGTCATCAGTCCGTGCTGTGCCCTCTTTAATACCATGCCAGACGATCAAAAGAACAATCCCAAAAATCAGGAGGGAGAGCAAAGTTGACACTGTTTTTCTTTTGTCACATTCCTCACTCATGAGGACAGATTCCTGTGGAGCCATTCCAGTTTCATAACAAAGACTTTTCCATCCAGCAAAAGTAAAACGATTTGAACACTGCATTTTCTGTGACATAAACAGAGGCAACACTGAACGGCAAGGACCAAGTTACCTTAAGAGCTGGCAGACCAACTACTTCCACACAAAAAAGAATGAAGGTGTGAAAAGGGGGTAAAAGAAAGAAGTTAAATCTCTCCCTTTTGAGCAATGAGTTTGGTCCAGCTGCCCATATCCAAAAGTTAGACAGGTACTCCTATGCTAACATCCCCAAGGCTTCCTGACTGTCAGGGATAAAAGGGGAACCGCCAAAGGGCAGGTCATCTGACATCCCACGTTCCTATTTTAGGATGAGATAAATTACCAGTTGAAGATAATGCATTTCTCTCTGTTGACTCTAAAAGGAGACCAGGATGATTAGCTCAGATTAAGAAATCAAATAAGATTCTTCAAAAATTTTAAGTTCAGTGTCTGCTTTAATAGCTATATGGACACAGAAGCTTAAGGTAAGGTAAGCAGAGAAAATCTGGTCTTTCCATGTAGCATTTGAATGTTGTAATCTGTGGCAAATGGACATCAGCCTCATGACTGCCGATAAAATACTCAGACATCAATCATAACAACAAACAAAATAGCCGCAACTGGCATTAGGCATTTATAATTCCCATTCTTTTATAGCCCTTCTTTGAGTTTTCAACATCATGTGGTTTTTATTATTATTATATTATTATTATTATACCTATAACAACATACATAATGAAAAGAAGATGAAACTCTTAAGTTTAAGCATTATTGTTCACAAATGTTTCTCATGTTTCTTTACTTATTTTCATGAAACTTAATAGCAGTACTGTACTTGAAAAGCTATCGTGGATGCAGATGTAATGAGTTAAAAAAAAGCACTTGGAAAATTGGACCATTAATGAAAATACATTCCAGACTTTTCCCTGAGAGATGTCTACAGCTGCAAACTGACACAGAAATAAAAAAATTAAAAGTCAGAGAGATTAAGAAATGTAGTGGTAGTTGTCAACAGAGGTCCATTTCAGTTCCTCAGCTCACAAAATAGCCAGAACATTATTATCATTATGAATCCCATAATACAAGAAAGCAAACTCCTTCAGCTACTCTGACACATAGCTAGGATTGCTGAGGAATCCATGGAAGGTTTTCAGCACCTCACAACTAAAATCTAGTGACTACAAATAGAAGATATCACAGCTGACAAGGTGCCAGCATGAGATTCCTGTAAGGCTCTTAGCTGTAATTAGTTTGTATGTACTGGAGAATGCAGTCACAAGACTAGTTGATAACAACTTCAACTGTCACTCAATTTATTTTACTTATGACTTGTAATTCTTGATTAGAAAAAATATGGACAAAAGCTTAACTTTTCACTTTTTAATTATTGAGTGACTAATCCTGAAATAATTACAAGCATTGAAATAATTTTCCGTATTTGCAATGCTTCTGCAAGGACAAACTCGGTTTTGCAATCCTGACTTGCATGCAACAGCACATAGTCCTTCAGTGAATAGCCATTTTGCTACCTGCACAAGTGACTGTGAGGGCTACAGATTGGACCCAGGCTTTAAAATAAAATTGTTGTCAAGAATCAGGCACCTTTAACCTCACAAACTCTTGTTATAGATAATTTCATTACAAATTAATTGCTTACTTTTAAATATATAGTTTAAATGATAAATTAATTTAGATGATAAATTTATTATTTCTCAATAATAAACTATTGTTGATACCATCGCCTGATAAAGAAAAGGAGCTCTTCTTTATTTTGTCTTACAAACCAGGACTGTAAGCCTCACATGGACATTAAAATGAAAAGTTTCCTCAAGCTAGAACAAATCCTTGCTGATCACATTGATCCTTTCCTTGTTCTGGTGTTAACCTGATTTTTCGGTCTATATTCTTATTTACTGAGGCTTATTCAGTCCCAGTTATATGAAGAATGCAATTGCACCAGAACCAAATTGGGAATCACTTTTTTTCTTTTTACTTTATTACACTTGCCTAATAGTTTTTGAGAGGAAGAATACTCCTGGAGTGAGCTCTGACTTTGGGGTAGTGGCCCAAACGTTATAACCTCAGTAAAATCCTGCCAACTGCTGTTCCCCTCCTGTGCTGAGCACTCAGGTAGACACACCAACAAAAAACCCAGTGCAACCGTAACACAGAACAAGAAGGCAAACTGGAAGAGGAGGCGCACATTGGCAGTGAGGGTACACTACAGCCATGCAGCCCCCCTCAGGGTGACGTCCCTGACAGCTAAAGGGCTGCTTCTGAATACCTCCTGTACTTATTCAAGCTATGAAAAAAGTCTCAAAATTTCTGAAAACCTGCTGATACTACAGTGCTGAAAGGAATTTGAATACTCTCGGAATGTTGAATACTCATTGGAACAATAAAGAATTAAAAGAGAAGACGAAATATCACCTTCAGCTGTTGAAAAAGGTATCTGATCTGGAAAAAGTTTACAGGGGCAAGCAAATAGGAAATGAAATATGGAAAAGAGAACATAGAATACTAAGGGACCTTGAGACAAAAAATAACTTTGCTAATGTTATGGTATATCTATATGACTCTTCAAGAGAAAAAGTTTACTGATGTCAGATTTGAATCTGAGTGCCCTTACCTATCAGAGAAAGTGAACTGAGGCAGGAAGTAAACTAGAGAGATTCTTCAGATAAAGGAAGGATTACAGAAACGGGGAAGCAGATGATCTACAGAGGCGTGCTCTCACTTCCAGCTCAGAAGTGTTTCTGAGTAGACAAGATCTAAGACTTTTAAGAAAAGAATAAAGCAATAGCTAAGACACACACATATTCCCTTCAAAAGCTTTCCCCCTCCATGTTCCCCGCCTGCTATACATAAGGAGGTAAATAAGCATTATGTTGGTTTTCAGACTAAACAGCCATTAGTCATAATTCCCAGAGAACTTTGCTTGCAAGTACCAAGCATAACTAGGACTACATTAACACAGTTGGACAACAAGGGAAACTGTGCTCCAGAGAGATCAAGGGCCAAGAAAGGTTGCACTGTGAGTTTCTATCCTTCTGAGAAATGAAGGAAACCAAGCAGTCACCTAAGGGCAAACTTACTTACACTGTCTTTGATGCAGTTTCCCCTTTGCCTGTGACACCGCCCACACACCCAGATATTTCAGAAGACATCACTTATTTGTGCAAAACCATCAGGCATACAGATCTTCATTTTACATCAGTGTTACTATTAGATCACCTGCTATTCACAACTCTACTCTGGACATTCACTTTCACTGCCTTCCGCAGGCACCAAACCCATTCCTTCTTTACAAACATGAATTCACAGCCACTATCTGTTTTTCTTCATAGCTTATTTCCCCACTATTATTCACTCATCTGTTCCCTGCATAGATATGTATTCTACCACTCCTGTTTATTCTATATGACTGAAACATGCAAATCCCTCTCATTTCTGGAAAGCAGTATCTTCACTCCCAGAAAACAAATCCACACATTAACCAAGGCACATCCTCCTTACTCCACACCCACAAAACACCTAAGACCCAATACTACTGCCAGGCATGAAACAGATTCCAAACAAGGAACAATTAAATAATCTGTAGCTCTTCAGTTTGGAAAGTTGACAAATTAAGGTGGGGGGAGGGTACAACAGAGATCTATCAAACCATCCTGCAGCAGTGAAGATGAAGAGACGATCAGATGTTCAATACAAGAACTACAGGGCACAAAATGAAGCTGGTAGGAGTCAGGTTCAAAAAAGGTAAGAGGTGGCAGTTCTTGTGTAGTTAATCCGTGGAACTTGTTGCCCAGGGTGTTGCAATGTCAGAATATGTATAGTTGAGGAGGAGACAGGAGAAGTTCAAGGAAGAGGGATCAACGGAGTATTCCTGAATACAGAGGAATTTGGCTCATGAAATCCCTGTATTAAAAATGGTTGGGGGGGTGTGTTTGGTCACCGTTAGACACTGCACCATATGGACCTTTGGTCAGACTGTAAATCTGGTTTTGATCTCATGCAATAAGTAAGATCAAACACAGGAAGTTTCTTATTAAAGTGAAAGAACATTTTTCACAGTATGACTGACCCAAAAAGTGTATTTTTAATCTACATGATAGGATATTGAATTCATATATAAGAATTAATACAGTAAATGTGCAAGGGTAATTGAAGCAATACCTAAGCTGCATTTTGTGTAGGACACAAATCTCCCTTTGACTAGAGGCAGAAAACAGAGTATGAGTAAATATCCCCTAAACATATAAAATACCATCATTTTTTTGGAAAAGTAATGCAAAATCAGTGAAAAATGATCGTAAGATAAGAGGACAAATAGGTAAAAAGCACGGTATTTTGAAGAGCTCATTTCTGGAGTGCTTGGAAATTGCAAAAAAATTTGTATTTAATAATTATTTCAGGAAATTTCACATTGCTTAGTTATCTCATAGCAAATAATTTTTTCCAGATGCTTTCCATGTTTCCCTATTTCTCCCACTCCCAATTTGCTTCTTTCTCAAGTTTCTTTCTTTCTTAGAGCAAACATTTGGCTCTAAAAAAAAATCAAGAAAGACCTGCCAGAAAAATCCGCTCTATGCAGTTTGTACAGTGCCCCTGCTCTCCTTGCAGAAAAACAGTTTTAACTGCTGAGCTGCTGACATTGTTTATTTAGATTTATATACACCAAGTACACTACAGCTGGACTGAAGATGGGTAAAAATAGCACACACCCCACAAAATGAATATATGAGTTCATCTCCATAGGTATGTATTTTTAAAATGCAATAGTACTGTTTGTAATGTTACTATAAAAGCTTCACGTACAACACACTCATATATGCAGATAATTAAAATATATACAACATCAAGCTTATTCTGGACTTTTTTCCTTTTATAGAAATGTCAAGTATTCACTTCTTTCACAGCAAATTTCTCATTTTTCCGACATGAGAATATACAAGTACTTCTCCTCCTTTAAATACCTGAAAAACTTGAATAAACTGTGCTTCTGATGTTAAAAATAGCATTGGGTCTATTTATGACATTGTTTCCATAAAATCCCAGTTACCAGGTCTCTGAGACATTTTTATAGGTGTCCTAGACTAGAATTGCTTCTGTTAAATCTTCCTGCCTAAACATCAGTTATCCAATGTAGTAAATTTTAAACAGCATTTCAAAGGACATCGTAGCTCGTTCTAAAATTAGAATTATCTACAAATCTCGCACTAGGGTAATTTTATTAATCATTGAAATGTTGCTGTTAGTAGAGAAAATTTGTGGCAATTTGTCTAACAACAGCCATCAAGAAATGTGTCCAATGTAAAATGGAGAGAAAATTGAATTATATTCTATATTATTAACTTTCTAGATAAGCTATGATAAAATTAGCAGTGTTCGACCGCTATGACCTACCATTCCATCTTGAACTGAACTTCATACTCTCTTTCTTTAATAGCATTGTATTCATTTTGGCAACTAAGCAGTTGTTGCCTTATTCGGGAAACTTCACTGGAGGATTCTTCAGGGAACTGTTCTGCTTTTTCCAGTTCATGTTGTTGTTGTTCCAGTTCTACACTAAGACGTTTGGCTTCCTGCAACAGCTGGATCTCAGATTCCTGTAAACTACATTAAATAGAAAAATTTAGAACTAGGCAATGAGAAGCATAAGCTTTGTATTTATACTTCTTTATCTACCTATAATATTTAATTCAAGGTTTTCAAGATGAGATGCAATTAAGTCCTGAATAATCTGGTCTGACCTCCAAGGTGACCCTGTCTTGAACAGGAGGTTGGACCAGAGACCTGCTGAGGTCTGTTCAAACCTGAATTATTCTATGATGCCTCAAGAGCAGTGGAATCTGATGTGAGGGATTTTTTTTCTGCATCCTAGAGTTGGAGCAGGATTCATCTCATCTAATTTTAACCAGACAAAAGATGGTTAGTTGGTCTAATTTCTTTGTCTAGCACCTCCCAGAACCAAGGAAGAGACAGGGAATCTGTTTTATCCTAACAAGTGCCGAAGTGTAGATCTGAATCAGCGTGGGGACGTACTCACCAGAACAAGGCCCAGTCTGGGCTCTATGACACCTTTAAGTTCTTAGTAAACACCAGGACACCTACCCAGTGCTGAACTGCACATTGCTATTGTTGTAGTATTACCAGTATCTGAGGTAACTCATTTAACGATACGCAAGCTGCAAATACATTTGTGGACTTCTGTGGAAGCTTATTATAAGGCCTGTAGACATGATCAATTATCTGATCTGACTTGTATCGTTGAAGTCTAGCTTCACAGAAACAACAAACTGTAATATTCTGTCAATGCATGGAGACTGATATTCAAAATATACTTAGGAACCTGTGTGGTGATAGCTGAATAACAGATTTTAAAATCTGTTAGTAAAATACTTTGATTAATATGGAAAAGTATTAAAGGGAACTACAGTATGAAAATTCATATACGATACTCAACATATAAACCTATTCTTTATGCTGTAGAAATCATTGTGTATGTCTTCTCAATATTACTACATTATAAGTTTTGTATAATGGTATACAAAAATTACTCACAAATGATGTGGAAGAATAAAGAACTCTATCCCTGGCCTTTTATTAATTAAAAATATAATGCAATTTAATATTTTTTTAGAACAAAGGAATTTAGAATCTCCCATATGGAGAAAATCTATACATAAATTTTAGCTCAAAGATGACATTTATGGCTTAGCAACAAAACCAAAATTACATATCACACTGAAGAATAGAGTTGAGATGGTAACTATGAAAACACAAAAGATACAACTGACTATACAGCATAAACATAGCTGAAATAATACAACAAGAAAAGTTTTGTTTTGAGTAACATTTCTATTGAATAACCACTTCCTTTTTTAAACTAGAAAATAAGAAAACCACAGACTTCAACAGGAAACAAGAGTGTGCCTTTATCACAAAAAAATAACTTCATATGTGAGGTATTTAAATAGTAAATTTTTAAGAGAAAAATAAATTGACTTATCGACACAAGATCCTATAAAATATTTAGATCTTCTTTAAGTCCAACAGAATGTATGCTATTTTAGGAGAAAATGTAATTGGTTATAGTAATACACATTCATTTCAAACATAATTCTTACATAAAAGATAAATTTTACATAAAATTACATAAAAACATAAGTTCTTTCATAAAAACAAAATTCTTAGTATTGATTTTTTCAAGATAATAAAAAGATAAAAATAGAAACAAGATCTGAGTGTTGAATCTAGACCAGATCTTGCTCACTATGGTTGCCAACAGTATTTTTTCATGTGAACATTTAAATTTAATTGAAGACAATGAAAAAATAACTGGATATCTACACAATGTACATATCTAGAAACACTTAAGTACAAAAGTAGGCTTTCCAAGTCTGATGTGGCAGCTATTGAATTTGTGCAGTGATTAATAATTTAACATGCTTAAGAAGATAAGATTCCCAAACTACCAATGAACTATCATTATTACCTGACTTTCTTATAGCTTGGTGTATCAGAATATTCATATTAGATTCCTAAATTGAGATAATAAAAATTTACAATTTGGCCCCTTGATTGTGTGACCAAATGGGTTTTCAGGGGCCAGATATGAGCTCAGGTACATCAGCTTTATGTGCAGCCTCACTGCAAAGTGGATGGGTGAAACAGCACCCGAACGAGATGATAGCCTGTTCCCAGAATTTCAGCTGTGCAGCAAACATAAATTCAAAATAACATAACACTTTGAAGAAATGTATCAAAGATGTTATCTGCCAGGTGACAAGTCTCAGCTTTCCAGAATGCCAAATTGTACAAAACTGAAACCAAGAAATAAAGGACTATTTACCACTAAACAAAAGGACTACACTGTACACTTGTCACTCTGTGTACTCTAGCAACAGCCTTGGAAATCATCTGCATACATACTAGTTGCATTCATCATATTAGACAAATTTGTATTGTGTACCAGAGAGATCAGTTGCAATCATTTGGCATAGCTGTCCAAGGCATCTACACAGCTTAAGATGCATAAGACTTTCTCCTTGAAATTTTTGTATGCATCTAAAGGAAAGAACACACACAGCTTGAAGACCTCATCCGGTGTCATTTGTTTCCACATGGCATTGTAACAGCAGTGGGACAGATGGGAGTTAATTAGGAAAGAGATTAAATTCAACTGTAATAAGTGAAAAAAGTTCTTGATACACAGAACTGTACTGCACATGCAAGGGTGAAGAACTAAAAATTAAAAAGTGATATTGATTCTGTGAATGGCAGGAAAAGAGTATACAGACATACTGAACATCAGGACTCTCTTTATAGCCAACGGCGAAAACCAGACACTTGCAGGTATCCATATAAGGAGGAAGTGTGTGGTCCCTATTTTGTTCTATTGACTGTTAAGGGACTCTAGATACCTAATTCAGATGTGCATGTCTCCTGATGTTAACACATGGGCAAGTGAATCCCACTTTTGATGTCTGAAAAGTCCTTAAAATATACCAGAGATCACGATCGGTTTTTGGTAATTGATCTCCTTTGCTTTCTTTTAGCAGTAAGAGAAATCTGTCTGGGGTAGTTAGTACTTGTTCACGCACTGGCATATTGCTTTGACAACTGACCACATCTAAGTAAAGAATGTGACTTGATTCTCTCAGATCAACTTTCTTACAGAAGTATGGCAATTTTGTACTCCTGTGACAACCATGGGAAGAATGAGAGATGTAATCAACCATCTGACATTTTCATGCTTTTGGTGCATGGTGTTTACGGTAGTTTTATGTGTGACAGAAAAGACAGCTGAGTTCTGGTTTTGTTCAGGCCATATTCCACTTATACATACAAAGGAATTGTCTTTACATAAAAGAAGGTTCTATATAAATATATAAAATATGTAATAATATGCTTGTATTTTTTCCACCAAAGACTGGTTTCAAACTCACACTGGCTAAAAGTCAAGTTCAGCAGCTAGCAGATTTCTACTTCACCTCAGTGAACAGCAGTGTGGTGGAAACTTTCTCAATCAACTAGTACAAAACCCACATAATATGTTGAGTTCTAAGCATTAAGAAAATGCTTAAGGCAACAATAAAAAGGGCTTTTTTAAAGTATGTTAATAACAAAAGGAGGACCAGAAAGAATATTGGCTCATTATTCGATGAGAATGGTCACCTTACTAACAGTGACATAGACAAAGCAGAGATGTTTAATGCCTTATTCGTCTCTGTCTTTAACACTGATCACAGGCTCTGGGACCCCAGTTGCCCCGAGTTGGAGGACTGTGACTGTGGTAATGATAAACTCCCAGCTGACCCTGAACTTGTGTGGGACTTGCTGCTCCACCTGGATGCATACAAGTCCATGGGGCCAGATGGGATTCATCCCAGGGTGCTCAGAGAGCTGGCTGATGTCATTGCGAGACCTCTCTCAATTATTTTTCAATGGTCTTGGGAATCTGGAGAGGTCCCAGTTGACTGGAAGGTGGCAAACATTGTTCCAACCTTCAAGAAGGGCAAGAAAGAAGACCCTGGTAACTACAGGCCTGTCAGTCTTGCTTCAGTGCCTGGTAAAATTATGGAGAAAATTATGCTGGGAGTTATTGAAAAACACTTGAAGGACAACGCAGTCATTGGTCACAGCCAACATGGGTTCATGAGAGGAAGGGCCTAACAAACTTAGTTTCCTTTTATGACAAGGTCACCCGTCTAGTTGACCAAGGGAAGCCAGTTGATGTCATTTTTTGAGATTTCAGTAAAGCTTTCAATACTGTCTCTCACAGTATCCTTCTGGACAAAATGTCCCGCATACAGCTTGACAAAAACATAGTGCGATGGGTGAGCAACTGGCTGACGGGTCGGGCCCAAAGAGTTATGGTAAACGGGGTTACATCAGGCTGGCAGCCAGTCACTAGTGGGGTTCCCCAGGGCTCCATTTTAGGGCCAGTTCTCTTTAATGCTTTCATAAATGACTTGGATGTAGGACTAGAAGGTGTCATGAGCGAGTTTGCAGATGACACCAAATTGGGAGGAGCTCTCCATCGAGGGTGGAGAGGCCTTGCAGAGAGATCTGGACAGATTGGAGAAATGGGCAATCACCAGCCGCATGAGGTTTAACAAGGCCAAGTGCTGGATTCTGCACCTGGGAAGGGGCAACTCTGGCTATACATACAGACTGGGCGATGAGACGCTGGAGACCAGCCATGCTGAAAGGGACTTGGGGGTCTTGGTTGACAGCAAGTTGATTATGAGTCAACAGTGTGCCCAGGCTGCCGGGAAGGCCAGCTGTATCCTGGGGTGCATCAAGCACGGCATTGCTAGCCAGTCTAGGGAAGGGATTGTCCCACTCTGCGTTGGTGCAGCCTCACCTCGAGTACTGCGTGCAGTTTTGGGCGCCACAGTACAAAAAGGACATAAAACTATTGGAGAGTGTTCAAAAGAGGACAGCAAAGATGGTGAAGGGTCTAGAGGGGAAGACATACGAGGAGAGGCTGAAGTGCCTTGGTTTGTTCAGCCTAGCGAAGAGGAGACTGAGGGGAGACCTCATCGTGGCCTACAACTTCCTCACGAGGGGGAGCGAAGGGGCAGGCACTGATCTCCTCCCTCTGGTGACCAGTGATAGAATCCAAGGGAACGGAATGAAGCTGCAATGGGGGAGGTTTAGGTTGGATATTAGGAAAAGGTTCTTCACTGAGAAGGTGGTCAGGCACTGGAACAGGCTCCCCAGGGAAGTGGTCACAGGACTGAGCTTGACTGAGTTCAAAAAGCATCTGGATAACGCTCTCAATCATATGCTCTGATTCGGCTGGTCCTGTGTGGAGCCAGGAGTTGGACTCAATTCTTATGGGTCCCTTCCAACTGAGGACATTCTATGATTCTATGATTCTTGCCCTTTCTAGGGAGTTGAACTGGTTTAGGAGTGCTGGTTTTAATTTTGCTTCCCAAAAACATTTGCGTTGCAGTAATCTGAACAAAGTCAGATTGCTTTTTACAGAGTCGGAGACATATTCTAACTCCCCATTTTATTAAGACGAAACTAGAAGACTCAGCTAACCTGAAGAAAAAATGTATTTTCAGGTTTTTGGAAACCCCTTTTCAAATTACTTTACATTACTTAAAACTTACTGCTATTCATATTGTCAGGAGGCACACCAAATCCCAGCGTAACCCAAGTAAGCAGGTATGAATTGAATTAGTTTTAAAATCCTTAATTTAGGCCTTAGCTTCAATGACAGAATAGCCATGGTTCTCTGACAAGCAGAATTGCCATAAAGGTTTTGATGTGGACTATCAGGGGAATTGGGCTAAAATTTTGTTAATGTGGTAGATACTATGATACGTATTGCAGAAATATAATGGGAGTATCATGATGCTGATTTTACTGATAATTATGAGTGTAGCATAAGTAATATCAAAATTATTAGTCACCAATACTAATGTAGTATTGCAATACTTGAAATACTGCTCTGTTCTGTGACACACTGTTCACCTAGTACAACTGTACTATCTCATCCCACTTTGTCCCTCCATCTTCTTTTTCTTCCACTCACACATGCCCTGCTCAAACCTGTCCTTGGTCTATGAGTATGATCTCTCCTCTTCTCTCTCCTCCAGAAAGTTCTGGAGCAGGGCAGACTCACAACTACTACACCTAACTTGTGAGTTTGATTATACTTCGAAGTTTATGGTTAAATCTTTCAAATTTACTACCAGTCTTGTCTAATGCGACTGTGAATATTATCAGAGGGCAAAATTCACACTTATTTAGATGTGACAGAGTCTCATTTTCCTTATTAGAAATGAGCCTTTAGCTTCTTCAGTTGCTCTCTATGATGTTAGCTCAGCAGGTCAGAGTTTTTTCATATGTTATAATTCTGGCTACATGATCTTCAAATGTATCTTTATTTTAAACTTGTATATTGTCTCTTGCAGTCTGTGCTTCCGTCCATTTCCATTATTATTATGCTTATATTAAAACCAAAGATGTTATTCAAACAAGTATTTGAATATCCCAAATTACCTTGAATCTTCCTAATAAATAATATTGTTTTTCAACCTTGCATTCTTGCTTCCTCTTCATGAATAATCACTGTAAGAAAGTCTTAAATATTAATTAATCAGCATCAGCAGAAAATTACTTTACATATGTAATGCTTTGGCTACTTAAACAAAGTCTAAAAAAAAGAATATTGTACCTTATCACAGTCTTATGCAGCAGGATGTACTTTCCCTTCAGCTCAGCTACTCTGGTGCCTGTGATTTTTCCAGCAGAAAATAGCTATGGAAGGGAAACAGACAGTTATGAAATCTCCTAAGCACTAATGTTTTCATTCTGCTGCAACTTTTTATAGCTATAATTGGCAGCCTTTTAGTTTCACAGTCTTTGGTAATATACCAAATCAACTACGCAGATGTAAATATGCTTATTTACACAATAATTCAAAGCATAAATATAAGAATATAAAGAATGTGTCTGTCACAACTACAGTGCTACCCATACCACCATTTCTTCCCTGATTTTCTGTCTGTATTAATATTTCATGACAATTCTGTCCAGACTTTGAACTCAGGCTCTAAGTCATTCATTTTTCACATTGTTTAACTGGTTCAGTTTTGGTATATACCAGTTGGCCTGAAGAGGTGAAACTGTGGCTTAAAGTCTGGTTTGTGCTAAAGCATTGTGTTCACAGGCAATATGTTTGCAAAAAAGAGGAGCTGGGCTCAAGCTAGATCATCCCCAGGCCACAAAACACATTGCCTTACATGCCTGTGCAGGCCTTCAGCAAACACCAAGAGCAAACCACTCCATGGATTTAGTACTAAAAAACCCTGTGTGTGTGTGATGCAGCATGAGGTGGTTCCTCAGGCGCCTTGAGGGCAGTACTTTGGGCCAACAAGCCAGTCCTTCTTAATAGAAATAGGAAATGGGACTAGGAGCCCAATTTTGCCACTGTGAAATACCACAGCAGCAATACAAAGGTATCTCCTGGGATATTTCTTTAGAAAACCTTTTCTTCTCCTCTTTTTGTTACAGGTAAAGAGAACCAGGTTAAATGCACGTTAAAAAAAAAATAAAAATAAGGTGATCTGGCTCTATAAAGGTCCACAGCTAGCTTTTTGGGGCAGCAACTCAAATCTGCAACTTTTATGGGAACCTGCCAAGAAATGTGGTTGTGCAGATCTACTGAAATAAGAAACAGAGTTTCTTATTTCATCAGGAAAATCCCAGAAGTCATATTTCAACCCTTAGGTCTGACAAGGCCTCCATGGAAAGGCCTTTTTCTAAGCTGAACTAAGGGCCATTGAAGAGATTCTTATGTGGGGTATTCTGTACATGCCCCTTTCTTAAATATCCAGGAGAAATCATCCAGGACCAGTCCTATGGTCAATAAGTAGAACCCAAGTGAGTATGCGAAAGGAAGTATACATTTTGTTGATAGCTGTTTGATTTATGTATTTTTTTAAGATCCACTGCAAAATATTCCATGGTAGCAAAGACAATTTTTGCTGTCTGCAGCCCTGAGAAAAGGAAAGCAGATCTGTCTTTCATTTGTTTGCATGAGATTAAAGATAAGCAGCTCTCAAATATTTATTTTGGCATCCTCTATGATCCAAAGATACTGTTCACTTAAGTTCACAACACTAACTAGCTCTTCTGTGAGAAAGTAAGTATTTCCTTATCTCAACCCATTTATTTCTTGGCCACGTATGTAGGAATATTTGTCCTATTTGGTGGCATCTTTCTCCACGCTCCTCTGATCTGTACCTGTAAGTTCCAGCTTTTCTCACTGCTTAGCTTCTCACTGCAGACTTAGGCCATGTTTGACAATGTTTCCACAGAAATAAACTTACTTGTCCTTGAGACTATGTCTTCTCTTTACTACCCATAAGCTTTTCACACCTTTTACACTTCATTTCTCAGTTCAGTTCAGAACTAAGAGCTCTATTCCAATAAGGCTGGTCCTATACAATATGAAGACGCATAGTTTTGAGGCCTACATAAGACAGACTGTATGGATAGCATAACCAGCATGTCAAAAGGGATGAGACTTCTGTGAAAAGTATCACCACCAGCTAGTTCCCAATATCACAACTTTACTAGGAAAGCCATCAGAGAGTCAGTGCTGGGCTACCCTGAGCCCAGGATTTGTTATTAAAGCCCAGCACACTGTTTTCTCCAAGATTCTTGGGAAGGCAGAAGGGGAAGAAAGGAAAGGGGCAACAGCTTGAGGGGAAGAAATAGTCAGTTGCGGAAGAAGGGAGGAAAAGCATGAGCCTACTGTAGAAAAATTGTATTATTTTTGGTTATGAAACCAGATGAGGATTGATGCCCTGATATACAGATATATAATGCTTTCAAGGCTGCCTTCCCCACATATGTGATAGTGGCTGATGTGTAAATGAAGTGAACCTCGGAAGCTATGTTAGCTGAATCAGTGGATGCTTCCAGAAATTCACTGAATGCCTAGAACAGGGCTAGCAAGTGTTTTCCTTACACAATTCTATCATTTCCAGTCCCTGAATATATTGTCTATTGATAACAAAAATTAGGGATAGGACTGCCATGACAGTAGGTACCCACTTGGACCTGGAACTACGGTTGTGCACAGGCAGCGGAGGATGAGTAACAGCTTTTTGCAAAAGATACTGAAAATGGGTAGGGATCACCTTCTTTTAGAGCTACTACTCAGCGGATAGTATAAAGGGTAGAGTCTATGTTGTCTGCCATTGGGTGTGCTCAGAAGTAAACAGTTTTCCAGCTGGGATGACTTTGGTTCCTACTAATATCTAGAATGGAATTAGAGCCAAGAAATTAATTGTCCTTCCATCTTCTGAAATGGCTGTTCACAGTCCTGAAGCAAACTGCCTCTTGTGGCCATAGATATTCTCCAGTTCAAAGGTAAATAACAGTAACTATTATAACAATTTTTCCTGTATAGATTCTCCTCAGAATATTTTATGCTTTATTCCATTGCACAGCAACAAGCACATTTGGCCTTCTTGGCTTGTAATCACAGAATTTGCCTATCTCCTATCTGTGGAGACATGCTTCTGCCTCTGACGTTTCATGCCAGATCATCTCCTCACATATTTGTTGCGGAGAACAAAATTAGCTACTAGGTTTCCCTTTAGCAATCAAAATAGCATTTGGAAAACTGTAATCTAAGGGCAACAATCCAGAACAAATCTTTACTCATGAGGATAATTTTTCACTTATATAAACTGAATTAAATAGGGATACTTGCAAGAGTGAGCATTATGTCCTTAACTAATGACTGAAGCTTTGAGTCTTATCATACAACCTTCAAATCAAAACATAGAGCAATTTACCTTTTGCTTTTTTCATTTACCTCCATTTGGCTTTAGATGAAGCTGTTGGAATCAGAAATTGATTTAATTTCATGCCCATGATTTTATGTGTCTGTGCTTGCAATGGATTTTGTCCTGAATGGTAGACATGATCTAATGGGCATTTTGGGTCTATTTACCCTTTCTTAAAAATATCTGGTATAGCTAATACAATTATCAACAGTCAAGGATAAATTAGACTAATTTAGTTGAAATTTAGGCTCTGAACTGCTTAGTCAGTATATGACTATAATAAATACATTGTAGGCAACGCCTTGAGTCCTCATATGCTCTTATCTGCCTGTTAATTTAGCATAAATTCCTTCCATAAACTCACAAGCTTACTCTATTCTGAAACCATGGAAATGGGTAATATTTCTAATAGGACTTATAAAGCATTATAGTGTATTATAATAATTACTCCTAAGTCAAAAGACTTACACTGACGTAAACAGTAAAACATCGACCAGGAACATTAAACCCATATACTGAATTTCTGGATGCCAGTTGCCTCTCTAAACTAGAGGGTTTGCATTTGGATCTCAGATTTAACAGAGAAGTATATAAAAATTCTTGTAACCAGATGCTATAATATAAAACATTCATACAGCTTTATTACTCAAGATCAGTATTAGATTTTTTATTTTTTTTTTAAATATCACAAGCTAAATTGGAACTGGAATTCATAAATATTTCTTTTTACCTCTATTTCTGAATGTTCACAATAGATGAGTCACATTTTCCTTTGAGATTCTGTTTAATTTGAATTAGGTTCATCTTTGGTTTTACTATCATAAAAGGCATGTTTTAACATAGAATAAGTAACAAATTAATTCTTAAATTGCACTAGAGACAAAGGTTAATAATTTTATTCCTCTATAGCTAGATGATGTTGGCTATGGGCATAGACAGAGTATTGCTATTTCCTAGCTGTGTCATGGTAAAAATTACAGACTAGTAACATCTGTTAAGTACACAAATACATATAAATCCTGAGTATATGCACACTTTATTTCATTAACCTGCACCTACAGCCAGATTCTAAAGGTCCGACTCCATTTCACCTGATCAGCAAGAACTGCAACACATGATATGCAATATCTCAGCTGCATAATTAAAATCTGGATCTGACATTGATCAGATTCTGATCTAATTTTGTAAAAATGTGTGTGTCTATTATATCTAACAGTGATTAAATAAAACTTATACTACGTTCAGAACATACAAGACATTAATGGTCAGTAGATTCCTGTGAAGTATAGTGCCAAGAGTCTTGCAAAGATTACTCAAAAAAAACCCCCAAAAAACCAAAACAAATCTCAAAATGGCCCATCTTGCACATGTAACACAGACTCCACTGATTAATTTGAAATACTCTAATTCCTAATAATTACAACATGGAAATGCCCCTCTACTCCACTCTGGTGAGACCCCACCTGGAGTACTGCGTCCAGCTCTGGGGGCCTCAACATAAGAAACACATGGAGCTGTTGGAGCGAGTCCAGAGGAGGCCACGCAGCTGATCAGAGGGCTGGAGCACCTCTCCTATGAGGACAGGCTGAGGGAATTGGGATTGTTCAGCCTGGAGAAAAGAAGGTTCCAGGGAGATCTAATTGCGGCTTACCAGTATCTGAAGGGGGCCTACAGGAAAGATGGTGAGTGACTGTTTATCAGGGAGTGTAGTGACAGGACAAGGGGCAATGGGTTTAAGCTGACGGAGGGTCAATTTAGATTAGATATTAGGAAGAAATTCTTGACTGTGAGGGTGGTGAGGCACTGGAACAGGTTGCCCAGAGAAGCTGTGGATGCCCCCTCCCTGGAAGTGTTCAAGACCAGGCTGGATGAGGCTTTGGGCAGCCTGGTCTGGTGGAGGGTGTCCCTGCCCATGGCAAGGGGGTTGGAACTAGATGGTCTTTAAGGTCTCTTCCAACCCAAACCATTCTATGATTCTATGAAATCCAATATAAGAAATAGTCAATATTTCTAATGCATTTTATGAGTCTGTTATACACCATCCAACCAGGATGAAAAGACAGATAAAATATTATATAAGCAGCTGGGAGAAGTCTCACAATCACTAGCTCTTGTTCTCATGGGGGACTTCAACTTACCAGACGTCTGCTGGAAATACAACACAGCAGAGAAGAAACAGTCTAGGAGCTTCCTGGAGTGTGTGGAAGGTAACTTCCTGACATAGCCTGTGAGTGAGCCAACTAGGGAAGGTGTCCCACTGGACCTGTTGTTTGCAGAGAAGGACCCCAAGGACAACTACAGGCTAGGTGAATTGAGAACAGCCCTGAGGAGAAGGACTTGGGGGTGTTGGTTGATGAAAAGCTCAACACGACCCAGCAATGTGCACTTGCAGGCTGGAAAGCCAATCGTATCCTGAGCTGCATCAAAACCAGCATGACCAGCAGGTCAAGGGAGGTGATTCTGCCCCTCTGCTCAGCTCTCATAAGACCCCACTTGGAGTACTGCATCCAGCTCGGGGGGCCCCAGTACCAGAAAGACATGGAGCTGTTGGAGAGAGTCCAGAGGAGGGCCACGAAGATGATCAGAGGGCTGGAGCACCTCTCCTGTGAGGACAGGCTGAGACAGTTGGGGTTGTTCAGCCTGGAGAAGAGAAGGCTCCAGGGAGACTTTAGAGCAGCCTTCCAGTATCTGAAGAGGCCTACAGGAAAGCTGGAGAGGGACTGTTTACAAGGGCATGGAGTGATAGGACAAGGGGTAATGGCCTTGAGCTGAAGGAGAGTCGATTTAGATTAGGTATTAGGAAGAAATTCTTGACTGTGAGGGTGGTGAGGCACTGGAACAGGTTGCCCAGAGAAGTTGTGGATGCCCCCTTCCTGGAAGTGTTCAAGACCAAGTTGGATGGGGCTTTGGGTAGCCTGGTCTAGTGGAGGGTGTCCCTGCCTGCAGCAGGGGGGTTGGAACTAGATGATCTTTGAGGTCCCTTCCAGCCCAAACCATTCTTTGATTCTATGACTTGTAGTTGATGTGATGGTTGGAGGCCGTCTTGGGCACAGCAATCACAAAATGATAGAGTTTTTGATTCTTGGAGAAAAAAGGAGGGAAGTCAGCAGAACCACTACCTTGGTCTTACAGAGGGCAGACTTTGGGCTGTTTAGGAAACAGGTTGACAGAGTCCCTTGGGAGCAGTCCTGAAGGGCAAAGGAGTCCAGGAAGGCTGGACATTCTTCAAGAAGGAAGTCTTAAAGGTGCAGCTGCAGCCCGTACCTATGTGCCAAAAGACGAGCTGGTAGGGAAGGAGACTGGCCTGGCTGAACAGAGAGCTTTCGCTGGAATTCAGGGAAAAAAAGAGAGTTTATGACCTTTGGAAGAAAAGGCAGGCAATTCGGGTGGACTACAAGGGTGTTGTGAGGTTATGCAGGGAGAAATTTAGAAAGGCCAAAGTCCAACTAAAACTTAATGTGGCTATTACTGCAAAAGACAATAAAAAAAAGTTTTGTATTAATACATTAGCAACAAAAGGAAGGCTAAGGAGAATCTCTATCCCTTATTAGATGCGGGGGGAAAACATTGTGACAAAGGATGAGGAAAAGGCTGAGGTACTTAATGCCTTCTTTGCCTCTGTCTTTAATGGTAAGACCGGTTGTTCTCAGGGTACCGAGCCCCTGAGCTGGAAGACAGGGATGTGGAGCAGAATGAAGCCCCCATAACCCAAGGGGAAATGGCTAGCGACCTGCTACACCACTTAGACACACTCAAGTCTATGGGGCTGGATGGGATCCACCCAAGGGTACTGAGGGAGCTGGTCGAAATGCTCACCAAGCCACTTTCCATCATTTATCAGCAGTCCTGGCTAACCGGGGAGGTTCCCAGTTGACTGTGTTAGGTTTATGGTTGGACTTGATGATCTTAATGTCTTTTCTGTCCTAAATGATTCTATTATTATTGGTAAAAACACTCAAGTTTTAGCAACATATGTTTGAATAAGCTCTGAGTTAATTCAAAAAACAGCATACTTTGGCAGCAGGACTGTAATGAGTATCAGAGCTTCCAGATTTCAACCTTAGGGAAGTAAGCTTGCAAGTTAGTTCAAAAAAAAGTCAGCATTCAAGAACACAAAAATAAAACAACTTATGATAAAATAGCCAAGAGTATTTACATATGTACATCCACACACAAACATAACATCTCCAAATGAAGGTTTGTGATAATTTTCTTCTGATCTGCTGGATCTGTATAAGCCACATTTCTATATAAAAGCTGTGTACAAGACTACTTTAAAAAAGTTTAAAAAAGAAGTTATATGTCACTCCCACTTTCATCCAGGATGCACTCACAGTTCATTTTATTGCTTGTAAGCTCTCACATTACTGGGGTAAGTAAAACGGTGGTTATTCTTAGTTCAACTAATTATGTTGCTACACTGAAAAGAACAAGTGAGAAGATGCAGTAGTGAGGGGAAAAAAGAGCTTGTGAATGGCAACTGAAGACATCTTTTTTTCAGTCCTGTGTTAACCATAATGCCCTGGAAAGAACCGAGATCATTTTGTTATACTGGCTATCTCATATCTGGAGTTCGGAATACAGCTGGGTAAATAGGAAATATTCCTAAAACTGTTGAGCCTTCCAGTCCCTTTCCATGTCAGCTGTACTTAACTGTAATTTTGCTTTTCTCATTTTTTCTTTCTCGTTATACCATGAACTAGGACCCAATACATTTTTAAACACACTCAAAACTCATAGATCATCTGGATAAACTAAAATAAATTTTCCTTATCTAAATGGAGAATTATTGGAAAGTTGAATGAAGATTTGGCTGCTAATGGATGGTTGCTTGGCAACTTTGGCTTTCTTTTTAGGTTGCTTGGCTTTCTTTTTCCCCATACTCCCATAAATGTAATTACATAAAAAGTATGGAAGTATGTATCTTATTACTGGATTTACTTGTATCTTTCTCTTTTAATTTAAATTTCCTGTTCTGTTTATTTCATCCTATTAAGTTACCATTGTTTTGCTTTACACTTATCTTTAACTGATTAACATGAGTGAAATTTTCTAACTTTGTTACATTTTTTCATGTTACCTCGCTATCTGAAGCTTGGCTATTCTACCAGAAAAACAAAACGTAACAAAACAAAACCAAAGCCAAATTCCAAGCCAAATTTGTTTCCTTCAGTCAGTGAAAAGTCCCATGAAAAAATAGTACTAGGTAATCCTGTCCTATGATGGAGACTGTGGAGGAGGATTTTTCTGAAAAGAGGAAAAGGAAGGGCATATCCTTCATATTTTTCTAGCAAGAAAAGGTGGATTTTCTGGCTCTGGGCAGGAACCTTTTAAATACAGGAATCAATGAGAAAAACAGAAGAATACCTATGCTCCGACAGTTGTTCTGTACACCTGCATAACTTTACTCTATATCTGTACCAGAAATAAGTTCATATTTGCTATTTGCTTGCTACTAACAGCTCACCATCAGAGCTCTCTTCAAAATGTCTTGAAGAAAATTCCAAGGAAAAATGAGCTCAATCTGAGGGAGCTCTTGTATATCCTTCCAGCTTGACTTCAGGTTCACTAGCCCCTGGATGTGGGACCACAGTAATTTCTCTGAGGCTGGAAGGTGGATATAGATATGTTGGTAAGAAAGAGAAGATGTCAGAATATGAATGGGAATTAAAACTATAGAAGGGAGAGGACCCACCTGATGAGGCAAACTTTCATGTGAGCAAAACTAGTGAAATCTGACCCTAACTACATCAAAGCTTTTACATTCTCCATTTTAACAGTTTATATTCAATCCTTTCCGACAGTGAACTAAAAGCAATACACGAAGAAACAAAACATTTGGATTTTCAAAACAAGTTTTCTGTAACTCAAATGTGATATATATAAGAACTCTAAGAACTTTGACATTCCCTGCTTTTTAAGCTTCTTTTGGGACTCTCCATAAATGAATAAAACTAAGACAAATTTTAAACTTAAAAAGATGATGCAATCTGAATGTTAATCTAACTCCTCACACTATTTTGATAAAAACCATTAAGAAAAGCCTGGAAGATAAATATAGCCACCACCAAGAAAATACTGATTAACATCAATTACTCATAATCATTATGAAAGTGAAACATTTGACAGCTTCCTAGGAAAGAAATCATTTCAACAGTCCCTAGTCTATGCATTTTGGAGAAATGATGGAGCTAGCATGTGTTTCTAATTATGTTTGCAGATATTGCAAAATAACTGAAATGTATTCGAAAATTGAATGGAATAATAACACTTTCCACCTCTTCATTCTAAGCTCTAGGCTTTGTAATTATAACAAGACATTATGAATACATTTACTGTTATTTTAACACATAGAATTAATCCAACAGTTTATATTAATTTTGTTTATTTCAAACATCTGAAAGGTCTCCTCAAACAAGTCTTTTGCCTCATTATAACAGACAACAGAAGAATATCAGAGGATTAACTTATTTTGTATGTACTCAGGATTTCAGTATAGTATTAGCCACTTGGCAAATGGCTCTTCTTGACAGTCTGCTATGTGAGGAGTTTTCTCTCCATGTTGTTTATTTGAAGAGCTTTTCTTACCTCTTTTGGATAATATTCCAATGTTTAAACATTCAGGGAAGAAAAAGGATAAGCGCTGCTCTTTGAACAGAAAGCTTTTGTACCCTCTGTCAAAACCGGCATTGAGTCCACAGTGTTTGGACACTTAGAACACAGCTCAAGTGTTTCTTAGTCGGGCAAGAAGGCAACACTGACTCCCGTTGACCTTTCAGGGGTTATTGCTACATTGCAGGGGTGCAACAGGTACAAGCATGCTGAACCCATGCTATGACTCTTGCATTTCTATCCATGTTGCTGGCTATCAGTCTCCACAGAATCTATTTCATCCTTTAGAAGAGGTGAGCTAGGGATATCTGCTGGTGTTTGGCTTGCCTGTGCCTGATGTCTCCAAATTATCTAGACAAAAGCTTGGGCTCCTGATAATGCACTAGGGGAACTGAAGCTTTCTCCTCAAGTTCAGCCCATTGCTCAGAGCAAGTTCATAACTGAGCTTGCACTTGTGCTAGGACAGTGCAGAACTCTCTACATAGAAATGGAAAACAAGGAGCATCTGCTCCAGGTCCTCCGCATTACCCTTGCCATCAACTAGAACTGATAGTGATATGTTAACAATAAACTGAAGAAAAATGCAGCATACTAACTTGACTTCTAAATGGCCAAATATAATACTTTATATTGTCCTCAATTTCTGAGAATGTCTATGACTTCTCATTACTTCTGAAGACCGTATTCTGGCTACTTCAAGATGGGGTATCCAGAAATGAAGGGAAAAAAAAAATTAAAAGTCTGTAGAGGTATCATTTGTAACCTCTGTGGCAATAGATTTATCTAAAAAAAAAACCAAACCAAACCAAAAAACAACCAACCCAAAACCAAACAAAAAAACCCCAACAAAACCCAACCAAACCACACCACAAGAAAAATGCTCTAGAAACCACCAGTTCTGATGCCAGAGAATGTAAGGGTTGTAAGGATTTCTGCGACAATTTCATCTGATTTCCTAAACAATACACAGGACAGTTTTTACCATCCTCACCACTTTTGTTGCAGGGTTTAAAGTATGCACTTCATTTTCCAGAATGCTTTTTTTTTTTTTTTTTTTAATTACAACATATGGTAAAGCAAAAAATAAACTCCATGTAATGCAAGACAGTAGTCAGAAAAATTAAGGCTGGAAGGAGGAACCTCTAGATGCCATTTAATCCAACCTGCTGCTCAAAGCAGGGATATCTTCAAAGTTAGACCAGGTTACCTCAAGGCCCTGTCCTGTCCAATTTTGAAAATGCAGTGACTGAATAAGGATGCAGTGGCTGAATAAATATTGCACCAGTTATAAGATAGTCTCTGTATTCTGCTGATGTACCAACAGCTTGCTCTACTTGTTACCCAAAAGAAGATACTAAAGTATACTGATTCTAAACATTGGCTTCCTTACTTTGTCTCACTTGCATATTTTTTCCAAACCATGCAGTTAAAGACTGAAATGGATTGCCTTTAGACTTTAGGAAGCATAAGGAAGGCAAAAAGAGATGCCAGAATAGAGGGTAATAGTTAAGCCAGTGTATTTAACGTTCTGATTCTTTTTAATAATAAAATTTAACTCATCAAATTATTTCAGACTGCTTTCCAGCATTTATAAGAAATAAGAAACATCCTCAATGAGGCTCTTACTTGCCTTTGACAACAAAGGGAGTCAAAGATGACTTGCTCAGATGACCTAAACTCTGGTTTTCATGTAGTGTTGCATCACAATTTATATATGTCCAGTAAATATCATCATTACACTTTTTATTCAGTTACTTACATCAGTCATTTTTCAATATGCCTCAAATATTCAGTTATAGAAGACTAACACTTCTAAAATTATCTAGAATTTCTCTACTCAACAATATTTCAGGCTTGAGCACATATTTCAAAGTATTTTAAGACAAGAAGATAAAAATCAGTAATTTAAGACTGTAAATATTTACTTACACCATAAATTGTAGTAATCAGTATTTCAATGCAATTCTGTATTCCGTTTTGTAGATTGGGAAAAATTTAAAGCACAGACAGGAATAGCTACACCGCAGATATTTAAGGAAAGATATGCCTTGTTTAAGTAATCAGTCATTATACCAGAGAAAGGTTATGATGGTAGAAGATAAAGAAAAATGCACTATGATTTTTAAATCAATGCTGTCATTAGAGTTAAAAAATAAGGTGGAATCCTTCTCATCTGTAACTACATACAAACACATTGAAAGGCAGTTGATTTTGTAGGATAAGTATGGGAATTCCCCAGGAAAAGTGTATTTATTAGCCTTTCAACTAGAAAAAGATTTGTCACCGAGTTCTCTCAACATTTAATTTAGGTGATAAACATCCATACCTGAACCCATGAGGCTATTAGTTACACAAATGCACACAAATATTTCAAACTTCCCTTCTATTCTCTCCTCATGTTTGTGATGAGCAAAATTATAACAAAGTAACAAGTATATTTGTATAATATCAGATGTATGTACATATTATATGTAATATATGTAAATCTGCTTTTCCTTTTTTACAGGAAAAAAATCACCTAAGCCATTTCTATTTGGGAGCTGAAATAAATAATTTAGCAAAGTGATTTTTTGTATTTCACAAAGTGCTTCACAAATTATTTCTCCCTCTTTCCTATTCCAAGAAAACCATAAATTTAATTAATAAAAAGAGAGCATGCGCTTTTAAAATATAGCATATCATTATTTCACAAAATGAGGGCATAAGTTTTATGGTTCCTTGAACTTCGTTGTCTAAAGGAAAGTGACTTGATTGCATTGGTTCCACATACAACAAACCAGCACCTCAGAAGACAAAAGTCAAACACTAAAAAAATGATCCTGAGTGATTATTAATATCTACTCACTTTATTTTGACATGGAGTCCTTTATAACAATATACTACTGAAAGGCTCATACTCTACTACAAAGTATTTCACATTAAAAAAAAAATATGCAGATGTTGCTACATAAACAAGACAAAACTGAGAGTGGCGGTAAAGACATACATGAAAAACATTAATATACCTACTTATGGTAGATATAGCACTGTATTGCCTTGCACAGAATTTCTACAATTTTACTTTTTTAATTAGAGATGGATCAGCCAGGCATCCTTTAATGAAAAATAAACTGCTGAAAAGCCTTCTAAAACTAATAAATAACAACTAGGAAAAATAATATCATGAATTCTTTCCCAAGGCATAGTTCATAACAGTAGTTTTGTCCCCCAGTTCATGGGAAAAAGCAGTCCGTACATGGAAAATATCAAAATTAGCCACCATCAAGATGATACAGTGGGGGAGAAAATACTGCAACTGGTGGCCAATTGTGTCTTGCATGGCTCAGTAAAAGTGGGGAGAAGAGACTGGCAAGATAGGCATTGCGGGAAAGAAGATAGCTTTCCTTCTATCACCTGTTGGGCCATGAATCTTGAAAGGAGGATACTGAGTATCCATACAGTCTTTATAGAATTAAAATCAAATGGAATAGGACTGCCTTCCTTTTTGTGCTCTGATGCACATGTGGAAATGAGGAAGTTGAACAGGTAGTCCCATGATCCAGTGGACAACGTAAAGACTGCTTGCATGAAGAATGACTACTGAATTAAAAAAGAAAACAATCCCAACTCTCTCAGCCTGTCCTCACAGGAGAGCTGCTCCAGCCCTCTGATCATCTTCATGGTCCTCTTCTGGACTCACTCCAACAGCCCCATGTCCCCAGAGCTGGACGCAGTACTCCAGGTGGGGTCTCAAAAGAGTGGAGTAAAGTGGCAGAATCCCCTCCCTCAACCTGCTGATCACGCTGGTTTTGATGCAGCCCAGGACACGGTTGGCTTTCTGGACTGCAAGTGCACATGGCCGGCTCATGTTGAGCTTTTCATCAACCAACACCCCCAAGTCCTTCTCCTCAGCACTGCTCTCAATTTATTCCCCACTCAGCCTGTAGTTGTGCTTGGGATTGCCCTGACCCGTGTGCAGGACCTTTCACTTGGCCTTGCTGAACTTCATGAGGTTCACAGAGGCCCATGTCTCAAGCCTATCAAGGTCCCTCCGGATGGATGGGAAATGGTTCATGCCGCTCACATGCTGCTTTTGATAAACTTTGAATAAACAGTCCTAAGATAAGTCTGTTAAACCAAAATATATTACTTCTTTAACCTTGCAACCACTGGGTAGTTCTGGGAACGGAATTAAAATCTGCAGTAGAATTTAAGAATATCATGAGCTCTCAGTTTTTTATCTTTGGAAGATATGTCTGTAAGATTAAGGTATCTCTTCAGTCCACAGAAGGAAAAATAAATTCCTAAAAAGAAGACTAAAAGAGATGCAAAGCTACAAGAAAATGACCTTTAACTAAACAAAAGACCTTGGTAGAAAATTCTCACTTGTGGTCATTAGCTGTTATTGAGTTAGATCCTTTCACAGCTGAAAAATTGGCTTTTGGGTTTTATGATTGCTTAATTACTTTAAAGTTTTAACTATTATACAGAACACTCTAGGGATCTAGAAAAGCTCCATCTGGGAAGAAACTTTGGTTATAAATAAACTGCAGTTCTCAATTTTGATCTGGTCCAATATTTCTGCCATTAGTTAAGCTGCATCAGCACCTTACAGTGTAAGATTGCTCAGTGCCCTTTCTAAGGGCAAAGACTTGTGAAAAACTCAGTTTTGAAAGTTTGCTTCATTTATCCCAAGGAAGGTAAGAGGCATGAAACATGAAAAAGGCTGTGGCATGCTACTTTGAGTTCCTGAAGACAGAACAGAGACCTGACAAACTGTTGGGAAACGGACATTCCCTGACAGAACAGGAAGAAAGACCAGTCCTCAATTACAAGACTTCCCCAGGAGGAAAAGCATACAGATATTTTATGGAGAAATGGATCTTTCAGGCTCCAAACAGACTGCTAGTGGCTTAGCAGCAGAACATCAGATTAATAAAATAAGGAGGATAGCAGACCATATCAAGATTACAGAAATCTCATCCAAAGGAGTAAGTAAATATCCCAAAATGAAGATATATGAGGGACCAAGGAATTTGTCTCAGGACAAAGATGTCTGAAAAGCTCAGATACCTCACATTACTATCTGAACTTTCTTTTCTTTGACATTCAGCATTACTAGAAATTTCTGCCCTTCTTGAAGTCACCCAGTTCTAATGGCATTTTAGGCTTTCAATGAAGCACAACAGTCATAAATTCTAACAATATTTAAATTGTTATGCATTTAAAAATTTCAAGGCAATTCATAAGATGTGGTCTACCAAGGATTATTATTATTAATTTTACAGACACAGAATAATTTGTCCAATCCAAAGTCAGACAGCAGGTAGCACAGTTCATTGTAACAAACAACAGTGTGTGAGGAAGGTGGCTTCCCAAATAACAGGTATTTAGGAACTCTATTATATGTCTAAAGCCCCTCAAAAGAGGCTGGTATAGCTTTCCTCAGTTTGACAGTTGCAGCCATACAGGAGAACAAGGCTTTGAAAATACCTTAGACTGATAGAAAATAATATTTAGGATCCTATCAATCAAATTAAAAAAAATAAAATTTTATTCACAAATTAAATAAATACATTTCATCTACTGTTACAAACATTTCACTTTTGATGCATTTTTACCAAAACCAAAGTGATGTCAATGTCTTACACTCAAGTTTCAATCCAGGGAGAGGTCTTTCACCTCATTGCTGTGGAACTTTCATGGTCTGAAAGGGGGAGATACACAGTTTTGCCACATAACTAAAAGCACCATGGCAGGTGCTGGGATGTTCATTTAGAATATGGGAAAGGTAGATTCAAACCTCATTTCCCAAGAAAGTGCCCAGACCATTATGCTGTGCAGGAATCTGAAGGAATTCTTGTTGCAGGTTAGACAAGTAGGGTTTTTTTACCAAGCCTCCCTCCTGTACTATCAATATAAGCCTGCGGTCTCTATAAAAGCTAGTAACATTCCAGAGATCATGAACTTACAGAGTATGTGTGTGACTAGTGTCTGTTTAATGTTTAAGCAGTATTTTGAGTAATTTCAAATAGGGTTTAGGGAAATAAATTGTTCAGATTGGACTAATTAAAGAAGAACTGGGGTAAAAATCCTTTACTCATGAACGTTATTTGGCTGTTGACTGAGCTATGAATGCACAAAGACATGTCCATGTAGCCTTGCTTTGGGGCACAAGGAAAATTATATAGATCATTAAAACTGCATAGGCACCATGTGAGAATGGCAAAGGTGGCTGTAGAAGAAAAATGAGGAAGTGGTGACGTGGCAACTGTCACCTGGAGCTGAAGGTGTGATTAGTCATGCAAAGTATATCATTAACTCTTAAAGCTTATATAAGGCACAATAAAAAGAAAAGCAGGAACCAAAAATCAGGAATACAGAAAAGAACACCCCAAACTGATGGGCCCATGGGAGCTCCTTCCCAAGCTCCCTGCCTTGCTTTAGATTTAGAATTGGGGACATTATTCAGAACGCCAGGATTTGCTTTGGGTTTTCTGGACAATCACTCCAACAGCTAGGATCCCACACATCAAAAGGGAGGTGTCTCTTAAGTTCCCTTTCCTTCACTTCAAAAGGTTCAATAAGAAGTACTCAGAATCAGGTAACAGTGAATTTCAACTGTGGTGTCACATACAAATCATGGATATTCCAGGTAACTATTCTAAGCAGTGCTAGCAATATAGGAAGAGGAAAATGCTGCTCGTCCTTCTTAGTTGTGACATTATCCTGAAAAATGTTTGGAACCAAAACATGCTTTGGGATTTAAATAATTTTCATTAGTACATCTATTCAGTTAAAAATGTTTTAGGAAGAAGGGGACTCAGTACCAGTGAGACTATTGCTGTGATAAACCTCAAACTGGGAAAGGGACTGTTTTTCACCTCTTCCACCTGCTGTGATAAAACTATAGTCTAGTTTTGAAAAGCAATTTTAGAACACTCAAATGTTAAGAAACAGATGTTAGGAGAGTATTATAACATAGAATTAAGTGTTTGGTTTTTTTTTTTCTCAAAAAAGAAAATCCATGTACAACAAGGAATGAAATGAAACTGTAGAAGAGATCAGCACACATGCATTTCATCATTTTGCTTACATACACTAGTTCTGAGTCAGGAATACTCACTGAAACATGCTACTCTTGCAAGCACTACCTACTTTGCTCTGCTATTAATCACTCGTGATGCAAGCACTCCCACCCATTTCTGAGAACACTGTAGGCAGTCTGATAACTCACAGGCTTCAAGCTGCCCTTATAAAGTTGTTCCACTTTTGCATACTTCCTCATACTGCTAGTTTGTCTGCGAAGATGAAGCTGCTTCTTTACTTAGTCTTGCTGAAGACAGCTCTCCTTGCTTTAACAAATGTCTTTGCAGTTGTTTTAGAAGATGAAGAGGATGCTAAAGAAAGAAAAGTTACTGAGACTTGTCCTATAAAGCTCAAAACTAATCAGAAATGTGATGGAGGGGAGTGTCCATATCAGATAAATCTGCCTCCGATGACCATTCAGTTACCTAAAGAATTCAGACTGCTGGAGAAGACTCTCAAAGAAGTACAGACCCTTAAAGAAGCAGTAAACAAGCTGAAGAAATGCTGCCAAGATTGCAAGCTGCAGGCAGATGACAACCAAGAAAGAGACAGTAGTAATGAATTTCTGCTGCCTGATGCAGAAACTCCAGCAGAAAACAGCAAAGTCCAAGATAACAGAGTAAAGGAACTGCAAAGCAAAGTTAACAGAATGGCAACCAGCTTAAAAAATGCAAAGAGCCAGATTCAGACACTGCAGGGTCGTTTAGAGAAGATGAGCCTCATAAATATGAACAATGTGGAACATTATGTTGACAGCAAAGTTGCTAATTTGACTTTTGTTGTGAACAGCCTTGATAACAAATGTTCTTCTAAATGTCCAGCAATGCAACCAAAACCTGGTATGTAACCTGTTAATTCTCTACTACCTGTATAAGCTTTCTGTGCATTTTACAACTATTAGGTAAACAATTTTAAATATATTTTAATCAAATAGCTGTGTTATTAACTTCACAAGTTAAGTATTTGCTTTTCCAGTGTTTATTTGTACTCCTGTAAAACATTTCAGCTGCCACTAGAGGGTTACTGAGAGCTGCAGGTGTTCAGTTCCTCCTAGCATTGGACTTTATTAAGGGATTTTAAACGTGAATTTTCAAAGGACTTTTTTCCCCCCCAATTTTATTAGTAAAGATGAAAAATTATTTTACATCGTACTACCCTTGATTAAAGATATTAAACTTCAGTGAACTACACACATTTTCTCCTTGGATGAGAAGGGGTAAATTTTCTCTAGGTGTGCCTTAGAAAACTGCATGGTTTTTTTCAACGTGAAACTGCAACTACTCTGAAAACGTCTGCAAGGCATTATTAAACATCAAGTGAATCTAGTAAAATGTTTAGTTTCTAACAGATGGATGATAAAATAATTTTTCTATCATCATAGCAAATATATGAAAGGCTTGGCTAAAAAAGGTTATTAACAGTACTTCTCAAGTGGGTAACATATGTACCATCATTTTAATACTAAACCCTTAGCATGAATCTAATATATAAGCTATATAAACCAGAAAACAGGTGTTATCACTGACAAACACTTTTTTCTTTTACTTTTTTATTGTCCTAATTAAAATCAAGGAATACAACTAATAACCTCTTTCAAATGTTGACTGTGAGGGTTTTTAAAAAGTTTTTATATCACATATAAGAATCTTTGAAAACAGGAAATATTTACTAGTGTATTCTACCACTTAGATATCATACATATGAAGACAGGGCTTTCCAGAGAGAGAGCAGGGAAAGCTCAGGCTGCCTTACAGTTTTTAAGCCTCTGTTGCTTAGCATTCAAGTTGAAAATAAAACTGTTCTTCTGTCTACCCATATTGAAAATTGAAGGATCTGCAGATGGTACAATGTATGTACAGCTGAAATTCTTGAAAGTGTGAAAAGAGCAAATGAATAATAATAATAAAGGTAATGCTTTTACTATATAAAAAATCAGCTTTAATCAGATATAAATCAGTATAAATCCATTACTTTAATTCAGATACAAAACATTCACAAAAAGAATAAGTGAATTTTGGTATATTGTTAATGGACAATGAATCAAATTCCAGTACAGTACTTCATAACAGACTAAATTAATTTTAGATATTTCTCACACTTACTGAAATTTTTGGTACTGTTCATAGCATATGATCATGTAGATAATTCTTATATTCCACGGTAACTGATGCTAAAAGTGTTTGTAGCTGCAATATATGCATTATGAAAACTAGCAAGGATAAACAGCTGCAACTTTTTCCTATACAGGAGCTATTCTGCATCCACTGAAAGTAATAGTAAAACTACTGAAAGTAATTAAAACTTTATTGAAATAGGAGTTGAATTGGATTATAAAAGCATTTTATCTGAAATATATATTCTCTACCAATATCTGTTCTGAAACTTCGTCCACCAAAGATCTCACACAAAGTCTAGTGAAACAAATGAGAATCTATTGTGGATTTAGATTTGGGTTTTAATCCTTTGATTCCTATGCTTCTTGCTTTCATAGATGTCCAGTTTTCTGTACTGGCAAGCAAGGAGTCCTGAGCCTTACTTTCTGCCGCAGCCTCAGAAAACTCCTCCCTTTCAAGAAGTAGCTTAATTGTTTAACTTTTCTAAGAAAAATATGCAATTCCAGCCTGCAAATGAACATGCCCAAAAATTAAAATCTGCAATAGGAATGAACATTATGATTTTGACTCTTAAGTCAGAAATTCTGAGAACTCTCTGTATCACTTACATAAGAACATGGGATTATAATACCATGCTGTTGAACACAATGTCATTTCTGGATGACATTGAGGATCAAAAACGGATTTTCAATCTGCAGGAGAAACCTCGGGTATTCTTCTTCTGAATAAAATACATCACCCATCAGTGGGGAAAAGCTGGGTTAATGGTAGATGATAAAAGTTTTCCATACTGTAAAGCCAGCAATGCCACATACACAGGAAAGCACTGTCACTTTTCTAGCTTCATCTTTCTAGGAATCACAGTATTAATACAATAGATGAGACAATCGTATTACTTCTTTTCCTGCTTCCTAAAGTACAGTCAACATTAACATATAAAACATTCCTAAGGATGTTATGTTCTGTATCAAATGATGTCAACTGAACAATAGCCAGGTTAAAGTCATTCCATATGGACAAAGCTTTTTTTTCTGACATACTGCCAGATGAAGATTTAAATTATAGACAGGGCATGATGGTATACATTTAAATACAAAAAGCAGCAAGTGTGTAACCACAAAGCATTAGAAACATGGACTGAAGAAATCAGGCTGAATTTACAGGAGGTAATGAAAGGATAAAGAGAAGAGTAGAGAAAAGGAGACAAGGGAAAGCAGACAATCAAAATGCCTCCGTATTAGGCAGGTTTGATACAAAAAGTCATTTAAATGCGTTTTTTTTGACAGCTATCTGATGCAGACATCCTAGGTGGCATCTATTATAGAGTAAACCTGATAGAAAAAAACTGTTTTGCTCTAGCAACTGAAATTGCAGTAACACTATGTCCTATGTAGAAATCTCTCCAATTCAAGTTCTGTGGTAAAACTTTTGTTTGTTTCTAAATTGAAATTATGTTTATTCTAACACTATCTGTTCTTCCACCAGTTATACAGATAATGCAGAGAGACTGTGCTGACCATTACACAGCTGGCAGAAGGATTAATGGAATCTACAGGATTAGCCCTGACCCCAGAAACGACAGCTTTGAAGTTTACTGTGACATGCAAACACACGGAGGCGGCTGGACAGTGCTGCAACGGCGTCAGGATGGTAGCACTAACTTCAACAGAACCTGGAACGACTACAAAAATGGCTTTGGAAACCTCAGCAGGGAGTTTTGGCTGGGGAATGACAAAATTCACCTCCTGACAAAGAGCCAGGAAATGCAACTGAGAATTGAACTCGAAGATTTCAATGGTATCAGAGAGTACGCAAAATACGAACACTTCTACGTGGCCAATGAATATCTAAAGTACCGTCTAAGTGTTCATGGCTATAGCGGCACAGCAGGAGATGCTCTTCACTACAGCAAGCATTACAACCATGATCAAAAGTTCTTTACAACTCCGGACAAGGACAACGATAGGTATCCCTCAGGAAACTGTGGAGCATACTACAGCTCTGGCTGGTGGTTTGATGCATGCTTGTCTGCCAACCTCAATGGCAAGTACTACCACAAGAAATACAAAGGTGTTCGCAATGGCATTTTCTGGGGTACATGGCATGGTATTTCTGATGATATTCCCAATGGATATAGGCAAGCCTTTAAATCAGCAAAAATCATGATCAGACCCAAAAGTTTTGTGCAGTAATTCCACGCCTTTCTCTTAACTAGTTTGCATTGGATTGCACTCAAAATCATACTCAGTGTTATACTCAGCATTCAAGTATTCAGTTATATTTGGCATAAAATAGTTCTAGACAAAACAACATACTTGCACATACATTTTTAGAAATAGTTTGACCCATATAATGTATTAAAAACAGCATGAATGTTTCTGAATAGTTATTGCTAAAACTTAGCACAGGTTAAGTCTTGGGATCATTATGTAAATATTCTAAACATTGCTTTTGGTGCTTTTACTGACTGTGATATACCAGATTTTATGATTTAAAACTTTTAAATGGTCTTCCACAAATTGTGTCTGAATGAACACCTACATTTTAACCTGAGGTATAACTGATAACATATAAATTTGTCAACACTTAGAATGAAAATTAGTCTCTCCGAAACAGCCATACTTTTTCCATCATCTGTCCTTCACAACTTCAAAGGTATACCATGGCAATATCAATACAAATTAAGAGAAGTACTACAAATTATTATTTTTAAAGGACTAGAAAACAAAGGGCCACATGGTTTGCCCAAAGACACACAAAAAAAACCCTTGAAGAAAACGAAGGTGATTCCTCAAATCTTATTGCCTTTATCAAAGATTATTCAAAGTTGGTCGAAGAATTGAATAAAAGCAGTGGAAATAATGTAGAGAGCACGTAACGAAAGACAATATTCTTGCTCATTTTGGTTCCTCTGTTCAAGCTCAAGGTCCTATTTGTTGTTTGTGGGAGAAAGGAGCCATTATGTAGCTTATTATACATTTGTACAGGCAGGTAGACAGGTAGGAGGAAGACACATCAAGAAGAATCCATGTCTTTGCATTAATGCCTCTAAATACATAAAAAAATAGTATCCAGCACCATTTTGCTGTCTGCTGAGTCTTTTAGGTAAGCCAAATGTTACAAGATGACTCTCGTAGAGACTCAAGCTCTCATTTAAGTACTTCTCACTCTAGGTACCAGTAGACCTTAAAATGATAAGAAAGATTATAAATATTTTGTAAGGTACAAAAAGATTGTGTTCTCTCCATTTTCTGAGTACCCCTTTTGTAGCCACAGAAACATGAACAACCCACTGGCAATTATAAACAGAACAGACAGTATGTTAAAGACTTCTTTCTTCTAAAAATAACAAATGAAACAATCAAATTTTTTAATATTTCAGGAAGTGCAAATTAAAGATACTATTATTAAAACTCATGTTGTAGATAGTGAGCATGAATTTGACTACACCTATCTATTGCCAGCTCTGGAAAGGACATGTCTCTATAATTACAGTGACTAACATTCTGAGTGATGTGATTTCTCTCAGCAAGAGGCTGTTTCGCTGTATCGCTTATGCCAATCTTGAGATGCAGATAAACTATACTAAGACTGTACTTCTTTACAGTTAAAGCGTAATCTTTGCTGGTATAGCCTTTTTGGTTAAAAGAGACATACCAAAAAAAAAAAAATTACAAAAAAATATAAGTATACATCTGACCTAATACTTTACTGTTTTTTAAGAATATAACAAGAACTATCATGGTTACAAGTTATGCAAATGAGCAATAGTGGCAATTGCTAAATCATAAAATATTAATATATATATATAAAGGAAGTAAATACTTTGAAGGATCTCAGTGTGAAGTGTAATTTGCTTTATTATATTTCAATTTTCAAGAGTAATGGAAAATTTTAATTGCAAGATGTATAATCTTTGCTTGAGAACATGTTTTGAAGTTATAGAATATTTATTTTGGGATAAAAAAGAATTGTCTAAACAAAAAAAAAAGCAACTTGTGAAGTATTGGTTAGAAGAGCAAATATCTAATTGCATATGATTGTATTTAATCATTTTGCATGAAATGCACAATTTTCTCCTATTCATTATATGGTAACTATCTAAGTATGACTTACAGTATCTACAAGCTTCTACTTGAAAACGTCTTTTTCCTGCTAAGTTGTTAGAAGAGAAACTGTACTTTTTTTTACCCTGTTTAAAGGAAACTTCATAAAACACAGAAATTTTAGCAGAATAACCAAATGTGACTAATATCACCCACAAAAGCCTTGTCTGTCTTTAAAAAAAAAAAAAAAAAGGAAGTGTAATGCTGTTACACAAATCTGACTATTACCTGCCTGGAACTGTTGTAACTGAATCTCCACCAACGTGTACTAGTTTTACAAAACGTAACTCCATCTACTTGTTGCAAGCATTATTTTTGTTTTTCCTTGGTGTAATAAAATTAAGTCACACTGTTAAAGCCGTACTACTGTCATAGGTATTTATGGGGACTATAAAAAAAAAAATCTTAATTGTTTTATTGATTTCCTGTAAAAATTGAAGGAATAAGAAAACACAGATAACTTCAGATGACCAACAAAGATGACTGACTATGTGACGTGCTAGGAGAGTAATTGCTAGTAACGATAATTCTTAAGAGATCCATTTTATGACATTTCAGTTGCCAGATAATACCAAAGGCTGATATCTCAGACATCTTTTTGAAACTATTCATATTTTGGAAGAGAAAAAAGTAATTGCCCAATCAAGAGTTTACACAACCTGTGTCTTTAACATGAAAGAGAAGCAAACTCATCTGTTTTTTGTATTACACACAACCTTTCAGATCACATGCAAGTTTCATCAAAGCATGTGAACAGAATCATAGAATCATTTAGGTTGGAAAAGACCTTTAAGATCTCAGAGTCCAACTGTTAACCTAGCACTGCCAACTCCACCCCTAAACGATGTCCCTAAGTGCCACATCTACACATTTTTTTAAATACCTCCAGGGATGGTGACTCAACCACTTCCTTGGGCAGCCTGTTCCAATGCTCAATAACCCTTTTGGTGAAGAATTTTTTTTCCTAATATCCAATCACAATAGCATATAATATATAGAATAGAAATAATACTCCACATTAAAGCAGACGATTTTTTATACAAGCAAAAGCACTTGGTCTGTGCTTAAGGCTTAATAATTCAAAACATGTCTTTGAATTTATAGAAAACATCTATATAACACTGATTATCGTATGAAAACACTTGTCGTTTTGATCCTGCTAATATTTAAATTCTGAATTTTAGTAAAGAAGATTACTAACAGTGGGTTTGCTAGCAAAATTCCTATGGGTTGTTTCCAAAAAAATAAAGGCACAAACCCATCTGTTCAATGTTATCAGCCAAGCAGACTGTAATGTCTTGGCTTTCTAAGCATTGCTTAAAAAAACCCTCACAACCAAATATCCAAAAAAAAAAAAAAAAAGCAGCAAAAAAATGAAAAGAAGGTTTGAAAGTAGTGATTTTTAAATTTTTTTTCTTCCCTTTTTTTATGCAAATATCTATTTCCTTAATGGTGTTTTTTGGGAAACACTGCAGTCAAACTCAGAGTGAGTTGGAAACCACAGGTAATTTGACAATTTGGTGGAAAATAAACTTGCATTTATGTGCTTATTTTCAAACGAACTTTGGATGGTTCTCAATCCATACCTAGAATACCATATTTATAACTTAAACCAAAATCAAACAGAAGAAAAAAGCGCCAAATTTACTTAGCCTCTATGGCTTACATGTCATAGAAAAATCAAAACAGGAAGGATGTGACTTTAAGTTTTCATAGAGAAAAATGATGAGATAAGATGATGAGATAAGAACTAAATACTGTCCAACCAAGAAAAAGATTTAAAACACATTTTTATAAATGTGTTCTGTGTTCTTTTTTTTTTTCAGGAGATAAGAGAAAAATAATATAGTATATATGGGGCTGAAGACATTGACCTAAGTTTCAAAGAAAAATGGCTGAGCAATCCACAGGCCATGCTAAATGCAAACATTCCACTAATTAAACTGATTTCTTTCATTCACGGCTTTAATTAAATTTTTATGGAGCTATAATACTTCTGCCAAAAGTGAATTTGGCTATCACCCTCAATGGTAACCAGAAACAGAAAACAATGTTTTAAGATGATGTGTCAAATCCAACCCTCACACAAGTCATGAGAACAGGGTATTTTTTAAGTCCTTGTTCAATAAAATAGTATTTTTTAAGTCCTTGTTAATAAAATTTTTCTGATCTCACTAAAAGAAGACTCTGGAAAATAACAATTGGAAAAAACATCCCAAATTACCTGATTATGTTCATATATGCAAGACAAAATGTAAGTCTAATTTATATTACATTCTACTGAAAGAGTACGCCGAAAGTTAGAATTACACAATAGAAAAGAATAAGTATGTTTTACACACTTATTTTTAAGCAAGTACGCGGAGTCGATGATTTTTATGGAGAAGTAGGATTCACTCTGAGAAACAGGAATTCTCATTTCTTTCTTCGGACAGAGTACAAAAGCCCCTCTGCTTACATCTGCAGGTCAACCTCTGCATGTTAAACCCAAAGATAAGGATTCTTTCTCATGCAAATCGTTAAGCCTCTGTTCATTAAGCCTGTCTGTATTTGGACACAGCTGGTTTTGAATAAGCTAGAAATCACCTTTTTAACATGAGAAGTAACCTAATCTATGTAACAGAAGATTCTCACCACTGGACATTTTTAATGACTGTATGTTTGGTTAACATTGCTCTGGCTTCCTCTCCACGCGGTTGTGCTGACATAAACATCATAAGCCAAGGCCAAGTAGACTCACAATTTTAGTACAAGTTTGCCCTGTTTTGGAATATAAGGTCTCAAATACATATTTTGAGTGAGAAAAGGGGAAGAGGGAAATAGCTTTGGAACATAAGACAGCAATATGCTTGTCTCGTTAAGTCTCACAAGTCTCAGAAATTGCTGAGAAAAGGCCAAAATGCAAGATGCTGGATTTAAAGGTTATTCCTTCTCCTAGTCTCACAGCTTTAGGGAACTGTGGTTCCTCTATGTGGCATGAAATCTGTACTTGACTTTGTAACAGCATAGAAGAAACAACACATCATAAGTGCTTTCAAATGTGCTTTTCAGAAATGAACAGAAATACCACTCCTTTGTGATAATCTGAAGACGTGCAACAGGTTCCTGGCCTTGTTTCCTCACAATGCCACCTGCTAATGGTAAAAAGAATCTCTCAATAGAAAGAACATATTACGCTGGCTCTGTTCCCATTCCTGCTGTTTAAAGGCGTCTGTAAATTCACGCCACTCTTCTGCAGCTTTTTATAGGCTTTACCACAATTGGAACAATCAACTTTCCTATCACAACCACTGATCAGTTTAACATTCACTATGTAAACTATTGCTTGCTTGCTGAAAGCTGTTGCAAAAAACCCCAGACTCTAGTTTACAGACAGATTATCATCCCTAGCTGAATCCCCAAGTGACCATATCAACAAAGTTAAAAAAGGTTTATTTAATTAACAGTCTGATTCCTATCTGTGGAGGTGGAGGTAACATCTGTCTTTGCTGCCTGTGCCAACATATTTATACAGCTTTTTTGTTGTGCCAGGAGCCTTTGAAGCATGTAATGCGGAGTGTGCCAGGATCAGCGTAAGTTTGAAAATGTTGTTTGCATTCAACAGCTGTGTTAAGATTTTTACATCTCTGATAGAACACATACGAGTTTGGAGAGTACTGAAACAAATTATCCATTGCTATGGTTACCATGCAAAAATATACTGATGATCATACTTTACAAGAGTCAAGAGCACACTACAGTAAGTGTAGGTGAACAGAAAATAAATTGGTGCTGTGGTGGGTTGACCCTGGCTGAGGGCCAGGTGCCCACCAGAGCTGCTCTATCACTCCCCTCTTTCATTAGACAGGGGAGAAAAGGTACAATGAAAGAAAACTTACGGGTCGAGATAAGGACAGAGAGAGATCACTCACTAATTATCGTCACGAGCAAAACAGACCGAACTTAGAGAGGGAATTCCTCTAATTTATTACTAGGCAAAACAGAGGAGAGGAATGAGAAATAAAACCAAATCTTAAAACACCTCCCCCCACCCCTCCCATCTTCCCGGGCTCAACTTCTCTCCTGGCTTCAACCTCCACCCCCCTCAGCGGCAACAGGGGGACGGGGAGTGGGGGTTACGGTCAGTTCATCACATGTTGTTTTCTGCTGCTCCTTCCTCCTCAGGGGGAGGACTCCCCTCATCATTCCCCTGCTCCAGCGTGGGGTCCCTCCCAGGGAAGACAGTCCTTCACGACCTTCTCCAACTGAGTCCTTCCCACGGGCTACAGTCCTTCATGAACTGCTCCAGCGTGGGTCTCTCCCACGGGGTGCAGACCTTCAGGAGCAAACTGTTCCACTGTGGGTCCCCCACAGGGTCACAAGTCCTGCCAGCAAACCTGCTCCAGTGTGGGCTCCTCTCTCCACTGATCCACAGGTCCTGCCAGGAGCTTGCTCCAGCGCGGGCATCCCACGGGGTCACAGCCTCCTTCAGGTGCCTCCACCTGCTCTGGTGTGGGGTCCTCCATGGGCTGCAGGTGGAATCGCTACACCCCCTCATCCTCCCTCCATGGGCTGCAGGGGGACAGCCTGCTTCACCATGGTCTTCACCACGGGCTGCAGGGGACTCTTGCTCCGGCACCTGGAGCACCTCCTGCCCCTCCTTCTTCACTGACCTTGGTGTCTGCAGATGTTCTTACATCTTCTCACTCCTCTCTCTGGCTGCAAAAGCGCTCTCTAACTGGGTTTTCTCTTTCTTAAATATGTTATCACAGAGGCGCTGATTGGCTTGGCCTTGGCCAGCGGCGGGTCCATCTTGGAGCCGGCTGGCATTGGCTCTGTCAGACACAGGGGAAGCTTCTAGCAGCTTCTCACAGAAGCCACCCCTGTAGCCCCCCCGCTACCAAAACCTTGCCAGGCAAAACCAACACAGGTGCTCATATAAAAAAAATAAATAAAGAATTTCTACCTTAGTCTACCAAGCTAGCTTTTCTAGGAAATTTTTCATTTAAAGTTGTATCAACTATTTTATTTTTTTTTAAAGAAAAGTTGCTTACACCTACCATTTAACCTAAGTTAGGAGAGAATTAAAAAACAGCTTGTTAGCAAAAGAAATTGGAAAAGGCTGTATTTTCTAGAGTGGCATTGTTAGATGTCAGAATTCCATTGAAGAAATATGTGAAACACTGATTCTCAGTATTTATATTTGAAAGCCGTAGCCAACCTCTGTGTGACTTCCTCTTCTTTCCTGCAGCCCAAATGAGAAATAAAAATGAAAAGTACATTTCCCCCCTTAAGCCACACTGAAACTCTGAACATATGCATCATTCCATGACTTTAAAGCTCTTCCAGCTAGCAGACCCACATGAATCAGCATCAGATCAGCAGAAGCAAAATTTGCTTGAGAAGTCTCTGTCTCTATACTGTTCATTTTCTCGTAAACATGCAGATTTTGCTCTGTGTTTCCAGCAGAACCAGTATTTCGGTTAACATCTTTATTAGCAGTTCACCACTTCTGGCAGCCAGGGGTAAGAAGTTCATTAATCTGAGAAAGACTCCAAGTTTCAAAATACTCATAAAAAGTATTCATGCAAGGTTCTTTCTGCTTCCTGATGGATGGTGGCAATAGGATGTCTGGACACCAGCAAAAAGAAATGTAGCATGATAGTGAAAATTTCCATAAAAAAAACCCAGCACAACTGAAAGGCTTGGTGCTGGTATCAGATGGGGGCACAGAGCATTTTATCTGTACAGGATATAGAGTGCAAGAGTCTGCATTAGACCAATGAGATAAATCTCCCAAAGGGGTTTATTCTCCTGCAGGTTTAAATTTAGCACATAAACGGACAACGCTCATTAGCAGAAAGGGATTATTGCAGTACCTTCTAAGCAAGGCACCCGTTCACTGAATCTGGTAAACAGTAAAGCACTTGTCATTCGCGAGTACACTATGAATAGCTTCCTAGCAGCATCCACTACAACGACATGCAAGATAAATGTTGCAGAATCCTTTTCCTGATATTGTTTTAAAAACAGATATGTACATTTGAGTGAACTAACAACTATTGTTCTAACTCAAGAACATACCAACAAAAGGAAGAGAAAGAAAAAGCACAGCACAGAAAAGCTCAGACATCACTCTTGAGTAAAGCCCAACAAGAACTGCTAATATAATACTAACAAGAACTGCTAATATAATACTAACTGAAAAGACCTCAAACTGGGAGAAGCTACCCTTCCATCCATTTGATTTCTCCTTTTTTTTTCCCCCCAGAAAAAAAGGAGCTTGTACCTAATTTATAAATAAACAAAATTTATAAAAATAAATAAATTTAATCCAGTTTAATGTCATGTTCTGTTGTTTTTTCTATTCAAACGGCAATTTCAGCATGTCCTGTGCTGCTTTAGCCATAATAGTAGCATTGTTACAAGGAAGATATAAGGATAAAGGGAGAGGTAAAATGTATTATATGATCAGCTGCTGCAAAAAAATCATGAAAGATTGCATGCAAAGGACGAGTATAAATTCAGACCATTTTGCTGAAGAGAGCTACTAGTAAAATACTCATTTTCTAAAATTAATAGCTCTTGAAATTTAGACAACGTACATGACAAAATGCAATACATTTTTTGCTGCCTTTTAAGAATGAAATTACATATACGTGGTCTATAATGCACTAAATTAAAACTGAAAATAGCATAATTTATTGCATCTTAATGTAGCATTTATCCAAGTAATATATTTATTTAATCACACAGGTACTAGACTATGTCATTTTCCATAAAACTTATTAACATGTTGCAGATCGATTTATTTCTAATGGTGTACCCTAGAAGAAAACAGGATATGAGGAAAGATTCACAGTCAAGAAATTCAATTAGAAGTATTAGAGCAAAGGTCTTTATTTCAAAGACATAACAACAAAGGCTAAAAGAAGTGGAAAGTTCATTTTATGAATGTATGATAGTTCTCTAACCAACAGCAGTGGAAGTACTGAATTAGGCTGATGTCAACTTGGTAATAAAAACAGCTGGTGAAAACGATCAAGTCATGATGGACTGAGTGGCTTTTGTTCAAAACTCTGTCCAGTTTTTAATATTTTTACCTAACCCACAAGGCTAAACAATGTTAGTACGTGTTATTACAATGAAGGAGAGAGAGTGTGCATGTTTGACTTCTTGCTATTTATATGTTTGACTATCTGTTATTTACATGAGAAAAACAAGACTGGCTTGACTGGAATGTTTACTGCCAGAGGGGATATATCTGTTCTCAAATAAATCTTATCATATCAAAAGGTGTCCCTTCTGATAAGTATTTGCTCTTATGCAGGCATAAATGACTAGCCAGTAAACCAGAGACAATATGATACAATTCTGCTTCTGCGGAAAAATTCCGAAAGCTATTCCAAGAAGCTGAAGCCAGCGGCACTGCAACAACCTCTATGGTGACTGAAGTCATATATTTATCTCTGAATTATGTATAAAGTTCAACAAAGGAAAACAAACATGGCAGTGGAAAAGAAGAAATGTGAATAAGTGATGAAAAGCCAAATTGACCCATAAAGCACAAATACAAACCTTTCAAAATTATGGTAAGAATAAATGAGTCCTAGTTCCCTTTTAAAAATTGACAAAATGACTGAAAGACCTTGCTATGAAATCTTATGCAAATTGCTTACTTCGGTTTTCCACTGCACATTTTTTCCTGAGTTGGGAACAACTTCTAATACTAAGGTTATCCTGTATTTCCCATGAATGGTTTACATTGTTATCAAACAAGTTGTCCTTAAATTTGACATGCAGAAATCTTTGGAAACATTTTTTGGAGAAAAAAAACCCCAACAAAACAGCCAAATGATCTGATCATTTTCTAGAGTAAGTCTAGAAAAAGAAGTTCTCATCATGATTAAAAATAAGGAAAACAAGCAGAAATGTAGAATACATTTTAGAATGTTACACCATTTAGTTTTATTTTATTTGGGGAAGGGTGGGAGGTAAAGATATCTTGTACTAAGCATATGCTTCTTGTTGACATATAAAAATTCTACCACAACTAAAAATCTATAGAAAAAGTATGGGAGTAGCTGGAAAATAGAGTACTCCCCAAAGCGCAGTTTCCATACTTCAGTAGACAGGAGGATTTCTGTAAGGTGAGAGGCCAACTCTCTTAGACACTTGAGCTGTCCTGGACTTTTGCGGCTGCCTTAGACTGAGAAGAAAGGGTTTTTTTCTGTTACAATACTGGAAGCTGTGAGCTCACCATATACTGGCACTGGACTGAATGAAATCTCTCTCTCCTTCCTGTATACTTCACTTGAATGCACAAGAGATTAGAGATTGACTGTGCAGCTTCATGCTATGTTCAGTATGATCTGACAGCAGGATATGAAACAGGTGGTCCTACTTCTCCTCTTCACTACAAATTTTTACCCCTTCCTTTCTCTTGACCTCATGTCCAAGGCAGAGAGAGAGAGAGAGAGTGTGCTGGACTAGCAAACCGATCTAACAGATCCAAGCTGAAAAGAGCCTAGGGTAAAACAACTTCAAGAAAAAGATGAAGCATGAACAAAATCTGAAGTACTTAGGCCTGCTTAGGAGATGAAAGAGATGTACATGCTTATTAAAAAGTGGGTAGAAACTGATTGCTCTCACTGCATGAAAGGCAAGAAGAAAGCTGCATAATTCACTACAAAGGAAATTTAAACTGGGATTTAGGAAAATTTAAAAAAACCCACCAAACCTCTAGTGATTATGAAATGCTGGAAAAGGATAGCCAAAGAGCTATCTCCACCAATGAAAGTTTTAAAGAATACCTGCATAGAATGTACTTAAGTGTAAATTTTGGATTAGAAGATGTTTTAAGGTGTCTTCTGGCATTACTTTATTTTAGGATTCCATTTGATATGTATTTGATATATTAACTTCTAAAATATTTCTAAAATTTTCCATAACACAGAAAATTCTGCAAAAGAAACTGAGTTCCAAGAGGTTTCTTCTATCATCGTCAGTTATTAGTGCCTCAGGAGCCACTTACCTTGGATTGTTACTGCAGCTATTGAGTCTTTCTAAAAATCATGATGCAATTACCTCTATAGCTAGAATACTATGAAAACAAGACGTCTCTATTATCATTCCCCTTAAGGCCATGATCACTGGAAAAAAGAATGTGGTAATCTATTAAGTACACCATCCCCAGCAAGAATGTTATGTGTACGTTTCTGCTTCACAAAATGTTCATACCACTTAGAAAGAAAAATCAGAGAAGAAATAGGGAAGCTACAGATAGCCAATGGTAACAACCTTCAATTACTAACAACAAAATATACATTTCAGTTTAATTGATTTGCATACAATATGCAGTTATAGATAGAGAAAGCTGGGATACATGGTACCTCATCTAAACACCGAAATGCAGGACTTGCTGTTACATCAGTGGATCCTTCATCTTGGCTATAAACAGTTGGAGCTAGAGCACAGATTGGTTGTTCCTTCTCAATTTCCAATTCTGTGTCACTGGAACTGGAACTTTCTTCACCAGGCTGACTCATTGTTTGAAGTTCTAGGAAGTAACAAAAAATACCAAAATACAGTTAATTGGATCCTGGGATACATATGACTGTGCAAGATAAATACATAGCATAAAAAAACCAACATTGACATGAGACACCCACGTTCAAACAATAAAAGTCACAATGTGAGCAAGCTGGCTGGGTCTATAATTATAACTTGATGAAAGACTTGTAAGAGGCTGCACTATCACTCAATTATTGAGTATTTTTAAAATTTTCTAATACTTGACTATGTTACCATCACATATATGTTAGACAACGTGCAAAACAATATTTCACAAAGAACAAGCATTGAATAATAGATTTAGGCTGGAAAAGGACTCTGGGGTCATCTAATCTCCTGCTCAAAACAGGGCTTCAAAACTAAATTGAATAGCATAGGGCTTTGACCAGCAGAGTTTTGAGAATCTGTTACACTGCGGACTCCAGCCTTCAGGCAGGTCTTTATAAAGGAAAACCCCAAGTGGATGGGGCTCCATTAGGTACAGCTGCTATGAACTTTCCTCTGTCATTTCCATAAAACCAATCTGACAATGTGTTTTTCCTTCTCCCCATCCAACATAAGCCCACCCTTCACTGTGCCCCTTGACCTTGCAGGGAGTAATTGCATAGAAAAGGAACCCCTTCACAGAACATAGAGGTCTTAAGGACAAGAAGTGATCTAACTTGTGTGAGTAGTATCGTTATTCATCTGTAAGTCACTGCATGGTCATACTTAAAAACCAAAACTAAACCAAAACCAACAAATAAACCCCAAAACCATAGAAATGAGAGAATATGATATAATATCTGAGAATAGGAGGTAGAAAAATACTGGAAAAAATAATCATTCTGAGATCTCCTCGTGTCAGAGCTCTTATGTAGTACCAACATTTCAGTTATGTACAGGTTACATTTTTAGTATCTGAGACCTTCGCTAAAATAATATGATCCTGAAAAACATCCAAGTGAACTAATTCAAAAGTATTATTAAAACTCACAGGATTCAAACTGCATTTTGATCCCTAGTGCAGTGTGGGATCCTTGTTTTCTTTGCCAAAATAGGGAGCTTTATAAGAGGTTAAAATCCAAGTTTTATAACCTTAGCTTTGGTATAAGTTTTATTCTGAAGAAAGCTCTTTTTCAAATTAGGTAACACATTTTTTTAATAACTACACAGAGAAATAAAGGGAAGTTGGAACAAGTAGGGTTGTTGGAAAAGATAACTTTCTTACAATTATATTTGAAAAAATCCCATTTTCATAGCTCTCATTTAGGAATAGAAATCTCTAACATTCTTGTATTAGGAACAGCTAGATCAAGGACATTTATTAATTATTTCTGAGCAAGATGAGACCTAATGTCATCAAGTTACAATAACTTCATGTAACTTCACTTTATGTTTACTATTTCAGTCCAGCACCTGAGAATTATGTTCCCAGGCATCAATCATCAGAACTGTCTGAGATGTGTGAAAATGCCAAGATGGAAGAGGGAAATGGGAGGTGGAATACAAGGGGAGACAATGCTCCTGGTACTCTGATAAGAAGCTATGTCCATCAGGTCAATACTTGTCATTATATCAAATGCCAATTAGTAGCTGCCAAAAACATCTTCTGGCATAATATATCTTAAGAGTTTTGTATATTCAAAGAGTTTTAAAATATTGACCTTTTGCATGAAGGCAGCATGAAACAAGACACAAACATTTCAGAAGAAAGAGATAAGAGATGTGGGATGACTAAAGAGAGGCAAAAAGCATCTTACAGAGGGAAAAGAGGGGAAGGAGGACTTCTGAGACACACAGAAATCTTGCCATGACATAGTAAGGGGAGCCATGGAGTATTTGTAGAGCGAAGCACAGCTGAAAATGGAGACGGAGCATACATGGAGGAATTTAAGAATTCCTTCACAAGTGCACCAAAGTTGGCTGTAGGTGAAGTGGAAAGACAAATCAGTATCACAGTATTTTAGTGATTTCAAAAATTTGGGAGAAAGATTGCCAACTTCTGCAAGCATTCACCTGAAAGTCACAGATCTTTTTAGATTAACTATTATGCAGAATAACTGCTATACAGAGAACATTGTATTCTGCTGCAGGACCAAGTCATTATAAAACCCTTATCAGCTGCCAAAGATGCAGAACCCATCTCAAATTAGTCAGTCTTGACATCATTCAGCCTTTCATACAACATATGGGAGATTTTTTTTATTTTAAAAGAGAGCTTTTTATTATAAATCAAGGACAATAAAAATTAAAACTGTAATAAAATGAAAAAGAATTTTTGAGAATATTTCAATAGTATATACCAGGTTTCTCCCCTGAAACAACCAGAGTAATTCTGCATTCCAAAGCCAGAAAGCTGACAGTTAAGAGAAATATAATTTCTTTTCATAATTGTGGCGGGAAAATGGATATAAAAATGTTGTGTTGTGTGTATTCACCTTTTGAAAAGTCACTTGTCTACAAAGGTAGTGAAATTTAAACTGACAACTTTATGACTTTCTTCAGTGCTGTTTGGAATGACTTCAGGAACATTTTGACTTTTAGAGAGATTTCAGCGGCTGTATTTGTTTATGAAAAAAAAACCAAAACAATTTCATGATCTCTCCTGGAGGAGTCAAAACATTGTGAAACAACTGTAAACATCATAGAGGCCAAGAAATAAACTCTGAAATACTGTACATAAACATGTATACACATTTATAAATAGAGAGCAATTTTTCATCTATAAAGAACTGCTGAATATTTTAGTGCATGCATTTCATGTTTATGGCTGCTGCTGCTTTATTTGTTCCTCTAAACATATTGGAAGATTTGAGACAGAGGGAAAAGCACAGTGGCAGAAACTCTAAGCAGATCAATGCCAAAACCTGAGAGCTTCATGGGTGTAGGCTTTTTGTCAATAGTATGTGGAAAAAAAAAGTATTTTTTCACTTCCTTGCAGTACAGTACTACAAAAGAGTCCTTGCCAAGACTCCAATTTGCTGGGCAGGGAGAGAAGCAAAAACAATCTTCTGAATCTGAAAAGTTTATAGTATTATGTTTAAGACACAAGTATAAACAGCTGAGACAGAGGAAAACAATTAGCCAGCCTTGGCTGGTGGGACAAGTGCTAGTCTCCACTCCCTTTTAAGAGGGAAGGGAACAGACTGTAACAAAAGATATGTATGATTATGGGACATTAAAATACATTTAGCATTCTTCAACTGCCTACTACATAACTAAATTTAAAATTCAGCTATACAAAATTAGATATATAAAGTTCAAAATCAAAGTGGAGAAATTGTATTTTTGCAGTATCTAATAAACAGTCTAATTCAAATAAAAATGAAAGTTGGCATGATTTCTAAATTTGCAGAATAGTACAACAAATATGGATGTTTTCAAACTGTAGAACTGCAAATAATATCACAGCCTTGATCCAACATACAGAATTGCAAAGAAAAGGAATTGCAAGTCTGTTTTGGAACCTGGGTCAAATCAGGGTGAGAACTGTCTTGTGAAACAGCTTCAGGACAGCAATAATAATAAAAGTCTGAACTCAGATTCCCAAGAATAATGCCAGCACCTTTACTTCAGCATCTCTCTAGCAAAAAGCAATGTTCATACATAAGTCGGTGCAGAATCCAGATGGGTAACACTTAGCTGTATTGACTCTTTCTAGAGTGACGGATGCAAAAAGAAGCAAAATTTCACTATGAACATGAAGAGATGCGCCTCCATGTATGAAGATGCATCAACTAGACTAATTAAGAAGACACGAAATTTATAAAAATCTATGTTGAGAGAACTATACTTCAAGTGATTGACTTCATTAACATAACCCCTTTAAACTTTATCTAATCCCCTGCATTTATAAAATCAGAATCTTAGAATCATTTAGGTTGGAAAAGACCTTTAGGATCATCAAGTCCAGCCGTTAACTTAATACTGCCAAGTCCACCACTAAAGCATGTCCCTAAGTGCCACATCTACACGTCTTTTAAATACCTCCAGGGATGGTGACTCCACCACTTCCCTGGGCAGCCTGTTCCAATGATTGACAACCCTTCTGCTGAAGAAATTTTTCCTAATATCCAATCTAAACTTCCCCTGGTGCAACTTGAGGCCATTTCCTCTCATCCTATCACTTGTTACTTGGGAGAAGAGACCAACATCCACCTAGCTACAACCTCCTTTCAGGCGGTTGTAGAGAGTGATAAGGTCTCCCCTGAGCTTCCTTTTCTCCAGGCTAAACAACCCCAGTTCCCTCAGCTGCTCCTTGTAAGACTTGTGCTCCGGACCCTTCACCAGCTTTGTTGCCCTTCTTGGGACACGCTCGAGCACCTCAATGTCTGTCTTGTAGTGAGGGACCCAAAACTGAACACTGGTGTGGCCTCACCAGTGCTGAGTAGAGGGGGATGATCACTGCCCTAGTCCTGCTGGCCACACTCTGTCTGATACAACCCAGGATGCTGTTGGCCGCCTTGGCCACCTAGGCACGCTGCTGGCTCATATTCAGCCAGCTGTTGACCAACACCCCCAGGTCCTTTTTGGCAGGGCAGCTTTTCAGCCACTCTTCCCCAAGCCTGTAGCGTTGCTTAGGGTTGCCTGCCAAGTGTAGGACCTGGCACTTGGCCTTGCTGAACCTCATACAGTTGGCCTTGGCCCGTGGATCCAGCCTGTCCAGATCCCTCTTATAGAGCCTTCCTGCCCTCAAGCAGACCAACACTCCCGCCCAACTTGGTGTCATCTGCTAACTTACTGAGAGTGCACTCGATCGCCTTCTCCAGATCATTGATAAAGATATTAAACAGAACTGGCCCCAATATTGAGCCAATAATTAGAAAAATATTCAGGTTCAGAAACGCGTCCGTAACATTTTGATACGAGTTACAGAGTCTTACCCTTCAAGCCCAACTTGAACATGCATTTTTAAATTTAAACACGAAGGGGGAAAAAGTCATTAAGCATATTATTTTTCTCTGTCATTGTTACAGAATTAAAGGTATGAATTCATTGTTAGAATAATATTATTTACGCTACTATTGCTGGAGGGAAAAACAATTGTATGTTGAATAGTATGTGTTAAAATAGTGTCTTTTCAATTATTTTATTAAAACTTTTGTATGAATGCATATTTAAAGTAAATTATAATTTCAGTCTGATAACATCAGGCCAGACTGGGAAGTCTGTGAAGTCAATTAAAACAATGAGCAATTATTTGTGTAAGTAGTCTAACTACAGTGGAAATGTTTATGGAATCAGCTAACTAGTAGTATTACATACAGGTTCACAACTGAATTTATAGATGGTACATTATACACTGACATGTGTGCTACCCTCCTTCCTGATGGAAATCCACAATTTCTTAATACAGGCTCTCCCTCATTCTTTGTTGCCACACAAATCCGATCTGTTTCACTTATAGCTGGGTTAGTTAAATTGGTGTAGACTGACACGTGAATGCTCCAACTCACAAGAGATTCCTTTGTTTACCACAACACAGGTCTAAGCTTTAGCCAAATTTAAACAAATAGGTGTAAATGCACATTAAGTTGAGCTGAGGCCATAGACACAGATCTCCTTCCACAGCCAGCTGCGTTCACGGATGTTACGTATTATTTCCTTCTCTTGTAGGAGGAGATACCTTCCTCCTCAACACTGATCTGCAAGAGGAACAGCTTTATGACTACTTTCTCAGGCCAAATCAGCTAAGAAAGTCTAAATAATTTCAATCAATGTTATAAGCTAAATTGACTAATTTTTCTGGAAGTTGCTAAGGAGCACCTTGCCATCTGCCTGCAGGCAGCAAGGATGGCAGGAGACAGGGGCAGTACCCAGAGCAGGGAGGCAATGAACAGAACCTCAGCTGAACAGTGGGACATAGAATTATAGAACCGTTTAGGCTGGAAAAGACCCTTAAGATCATCAAGTTCAACCATAAACTTAACACTGCCAAGTACCACTAAACCATGTCCCTAAGCGACACATCTACATGTCTTTTAAATACCTCCAGGGACGGGACTCCACCACTTCCCTGGGCAGCCTGTTCCAGTGCTTGACAATCCTTTCAGTAAAGAAATTTTTCCTAATATTCCATCAAAACCTCAGGATATTTATCTACATCTTCATGTTACCTCCTTTTGCACAGAAATCTTAAAAAAATAAAATTACTCTGAAAACAAGACAACTGACTTAGCATTTGACACTGAATTAGTTAGAAAAATTATGTAATGTAGTTGGAACATTAGAATGGTGATATCTAGTCAGACCAAAAGGTGATCTAGCTCTGCATACTTCCAGGCAGCACTGGATGCCTGGGGAGGGACAGAAGAATACACAGTCAAAGTGTGATGATGGTTCCCTGAACATATTCCCTCTGCCCTTGAAATCATGCAAAACTTCCAGCATCTGCAAAATCCAGGGGAATGGAGATTTTTATATTACACATTTTGTTTCTGCACAACGTGAGTAAGCAATGCTTTTTGTTTGTTTTGAATCTGGCTCTTTGATGCCACCTGGTTCTTTTACTGGATAAGTCAGTGAATAATCACAACCTTTCTATGCCACAAGGTTTTTTCTAACGTTGTATCTTAGAATCATCGAATCATAGAATGGTTTGGGTTGCAAGGGACCTCAAAAATCACCTAGTTCCAACCCTCCTGCTGTGGGCAGGAACACCCTCCACTAGACCACGTTGCCCAAAGCCTCATCCAACCTGGCCTTGAACACTTCCAGGGAGGGGGCATCCACAGCTTCTCTGGGCAACCTGTTCCAGTGCCTCACCACTCTCACAGTAAAGAATTTCTTTCTAACGTCTAATCTAAATCAACCCTCCTTCAGCTTAAAGCCATTACCCCTTGTCCTGTCACTACAGTCCCTCATAAACAGCCCCTCACCATCTTTCCTGTAGGCCCCTTCAGGTACTGGAAGGCTGCTCTAAGGTCTCCCTGGAGCTGCCTTTTCTCCAGGCTGAACAAGCCCAACTCTCTCAGCCTGTCCTCACAGGAGAGGTGCTCCAGCCCTCTGATCATCTTCGTGGCCCTCCTCTGGACTCTCTCCAACAGCTCCATGTCTTTCTGGTACTGGGGCCCCCCGAGCTGGATGCAGTACTCCAAGTGGGGTCTCACAAGAGCGGAGTAGAGGGGCAGGACCACCTCCCTCGACCTGCTGGTCATGCTTCTTTTGATGTAGCCCAGGACACGGTTGGCTTTCTGGGCTGCAAGCGCACACTGCCAGCTCATGTTGAGCTTCTCATCAGTCAGTACCCCCAAGTCCTTCTCCTCAGGGCTGCTTTCAATCCATTCCCCGTCCAGCCTGTAGTTGTGCTTGGGATTGCGCTGACCCACATGCAGGACTTTACACTTGGCCTTGTTGAACTTCATGAGGTTCACACAGGCCCACCTCTCCAGCCTGTCAAGGTCCCTCTGGATGGCATCCCTTCCCTCCAGCATGTCGTCCACACCACAGTTTGGTGTTGTTGACAAACTTGCTGAGGATGCACTCAACTTGCTGACACTCTTCATTTGATAATCCTTTTTCTAGACTGAAGAAGCCAATCTACCTGCTGTCACTGTCATGGAAGCCCTTCTCTGCCTTCTACTGTCCTTGTCATCCTTCTTCAAAACTTTTCCAGTTCTACCATATTCTCTTCAAGGAGAAGGGAAGAGATGAGAGCTACAGATAATACTAATAACATAGAGGTACCATGGATTTATTCAATCGCACAGTGATCTTCTTTTCATCCTCTAAAATTTTTTTTCCTAATGCTTCTTTCCTAAAGTTAAAGCTTACAGTCTTGTGAGCAGCAGACCTATTTTAACTGGGCAGAGCCTGTCCTTCAGCATGAAGAGATGTGTCTTTAAACAAAAACGTTATGTCAACATTAAACGATCATTAAAATTAAAATTACATCATGTACAATAAGGCATTATAATATCCATATAATTCAGAATGGATTGTTTCATTAGTCTGTACAACTTCATAGACAACTACTTTGGGGAAATGAGGGCATGTTGCACACCTAAACTGCTTAACAATTTCTGTTATAAGTTCCATTGTTTCCCCTTGTTTTCAGGTCTGTGGGATGGAATCACCCTAAGCCACACACAGACTTTATCTGCTGAAGTTCTAATTAGATATGGCTAAGATAGGGAGAATGTGAATGGTGAGATTTGCCACTTCCCTTTTCACATGGTTTCCATGAGGAACTTAATTTCCCCAGAAAATTTCTGGTAGTGTGACAAACAAAAAATCCCTGAAATTCAAACCACTGTGTGCTTTGGAGACTGCCTCTCTCTGCCTTTCCTGAGAAGAAATGGTTTCCATCACTACACACACACTAAAATATCGAGGGGAAAATAAACAAAACATGCTTTGCCTACCCACTGAAACCTAGGCACGCCTTGAGAACTAAGAAGGCTCAAGCAAGCAGTTCAGAAATACATCACTGAAAAAATACAAATCACAAAATACAAATAAAGGAACTAGTTTAATACAAATATTTCATAATAGAAACACATGAGAATTTTTTAATAAACTTGGAAAAAATATCCTGACTACAAAATGCTTAAGCCTTATGATACGGAGGACCATTGATAAGTAGCTAGCCTGTCTGCAGTGAATCTTGCCTAAATGCTGGACATTAACTTGAAGTGTTCTTGCATCTACAGGTAGGAGCCTCAGCATGAGCGTAACACCAGCAAGAGCACTCCTGCAGGGCGGCCCCGTTTTCCTGAGCAGTGAAGTCACATTATTTCTTCATTACAATTATAGCAAATGGGTGAACTTAATCCTGCCCAGGCAGACTGCCCTGTGGGTACTTGAAGCACTCTGATCTTATTCTGTGATTAAGTCCAAACATAAAAGTTTAGAAAAATGTATTCCTTCTACAGACTCTCTTGTATATCCTTTTTATTTAATTCCTCTTGCCTTGAAATCTCTCTCTCACTTACCTTAGCCTAAAAGTACCTCTAATAATGCTTTGGCTTTAAAATCTATTTTATAACACTTTATGAGGTCTAGGTTTTGTTATCTTTTGCATGAAATACAGAATAATTTTTGGCTTGCAACAACATTGTAAGTAAATATCTGGCAAAATGGCTAATAAGCTTTGTAATTCATTAAGGAATCATGCAGGCATCTTGAAATTGGAGGTCTAATTAAATCTTCATTTATAAATTTGATATAGCTTTCTTTTCCTGCAAATGACAAGTCAGAAAATTAAAGATGAAAATAAATCTCATTTTACTGTTGGACTCAGCCACATGCCATACCAGCTGATATGGGATCAGCTGGAATTCAATCAAGAGCATGAAAATGAAACCAAATCAATACTATAGTCAAAATATAGATGGCATAAGTAAAACATTAAAAACATGAGGTTTCATAGGTATGGAGAAAGAGCTTCTTCCTAGCAATTACTTTTTATCTGTTTTCTTCAGTATTTTTAATGATGTAAGTACGCTTAGACTGTATCTAATGAAAAAAACCAACACAAAACAGTGAAATATATACATAACTAAGGCTTAAGCATTTTTGAATGGTTTCTTGAACAAAGTTCTCACTTATGCAAAACTCAACAATATTAAAGATGACGCGTAGGATAGTACGGAGCCCAACCTGATATACCTCTGCCTACATGAGGAGTGTCAAAGATACTGGAGGAAAAGGGGGTGGTGGGAAAGCAGCACTAACGTTTAAGAGGAGGTAGGAGAGGATGATAAGGAACAGCAGCACTGACTTCAAGGAGAAAGGGTTGGCCGCAGTAAGCCCCACCTAACCAAAGTCAGGATTCCCTTTGAAAAGTAGGTTAATAGAGTTATTTGTTGAATTGGATGTCATCTAGTGGAATTATAGCACATTGCACCACAATTCTTACTGGTCTGTAACTGTTTCCCTGACAAATTATCTAACATTCAAATTTGGTATTTGGTCTCAGGAGTGAGAATTTTGTAGTATTTTTTCCAAAAAACAACTATTTCTGAAGACTTGAAAAAAAAATAACCTCTATCCCCCATCACATCCCGAGATATTTCTTGATATATTTTTGTCTTCCTAGAACTCTATTTTTTATACTAAAGAATCATATGGCAGGCTGGCCCTTTTTGTGTTTCAGTTAATTATTTTTGAGACTGAATAACTTAAACCAATGAAATAACTTAACTTGAAGGGCTTTATTGATGAATATGAATCTTTATTAAACTTTCTAGTGAAAATCACAGACGGACCAAAAAGCCAGGGCCATCTTCTTTCCTCTGGGACACTCAGACCTCATTTTAGATTCATTAGTAATCAATGCCAGACACAGTAATAAAAATGGAAATGAGGCTAATGAGATTAAAATAGCCTGATGACCAAATATCATATTGCATGGCTTGCGTGGTTATTTTTGGAAAAGAAGAAAAACAACACATGGACTTGTATTGGGTCTGGCTGAGATGGAGTTAACTTTCCCCATAGCAGCTCGCACAGTGGTGTGCTGTGTAGAAAAGCGTTGGTAACACACTGGTGTTTTGGCTACAGCTGAGCAGTGCTCCGCAGCATCGAGGCTGTCCTCCAACATTCCCCTATCATCACCAGCAGGCTGGGGGGGGGAAGTTCTTGGGAGGGGACAGAGCCAGCACAGCTGACCCAAACTGACTGTCCTGGTTTCAGCTGGGATAGAGTTAATTTTCTTTCTAACAGCTGGTATAGTGCTTGTTTTGGATTTAGTATGAGAACAGTACGATAACACACTGATAGTTTTAGTTGTTGCTATGTACTTGTAGTATCTTGACAAACAGCAATTTCAGAGCCCCACAATACCACTTTTGACAAAATTGTTTTTCTAGCACATCTGCCAAACCGCTTCTTCATCCTCTGACCGAGGACATTTCAACACATGCAGTCTCACTGTAGTCTTAAGCGTAACAAAGACCAGGCTGCCACCCAAAGCCCCGCATTTCCCCGCTCCCATTCCTCTCTCCCCCTGCCTCCTCCTTGCAGATGCTGAGCCCTGCGGCTGCAGAGGCTGCTGCGCCAGGGAGCTGAGAGGCTGAAACCCACCCCACGCGGCTCCTCCATTGGAAACTAAGGCTGGGCTGCACCACTATCAGCCTGCGGGGACCGCGAGCTACCTCGGTTCATCACACACGGGGTGGGCCCACGGAGCGGAGGGAAGGCTCCCTACACCCAGGGACGCGGGCAGGGAGGGAGGGCGGGAGGGCCCCGGCCCCCCTGGGTCTCCTCAAACAGCACTGACGGGACTCCGAGTCGCGGCCGGAGACCTGGCGCCGCTGGGCTCGCTTCCCGCCTCCGCGTTAGAGCCACAGTTTTGCCTCCACGGCCCCGGCAAGTCCCTCCCGGCCGCGCAGCCCCGGGCGCCCGGCCCGCCGCAGGGTCCTACCTGTGCGGCCGCGGCCGGCCCCGCCTCACCGAGCGGCGTCCCCCGTTCCTATGGCGACGCCTGCTCGCTTCCTTTGGCCTACCTCAACCGCCCTCGGCCCTCACCCTCGCTCCTGATTGGCTCTAGCATCCCTCCCCGCTGCCCAGTAGAAACAGACCATGGAAACACTCCGCCTTCCCCTGTCGCTGATAGGCCGATGAGTACGCCCGGGTTAGCTCGTTTTCGGGCGATTGTAGTTCCTTCCGCGCGCTTGTGAACTACGAGTCCCAGGAGCCCTTTCGGCGGATAGGCGGGGCTGGTGCTTGTGGCTGTCGGGGCGCGCGCCAGCGGCCGCCGCCTGTTTACCAGCCGCCCCGGTGCCTCTCTCCGCGTGCAGCCGCGGCACGTGACCTGGCGGGGCAGAGGCGGGGCTGAGGCGGGGCTAACGGCCGTTCATCGCGAGGAGCGGTTCCCTGTCCCGTCCCGTCCCGCCTCAGGGGGCTTCTGCCGTGGCTTCCGGGGCCGGCGGCCCCGCCGAGCGACATGAGGGCGCTGCCCCCACGCTGGGGGGCTCTGGCGGTGCGGGCGGCGGGCAGGCGGTGGGGGCCGCTCGCCCCAAACCGCGACTGTAGCTCCGCCGAGGCCGGCGGCCGTAAGCCTCTTCAGGAGTGGGCGCTGGCGGTCAGCCCGCGGGGGCGACTGCGGGTGCGGCTGCCCTGCCAGGTGAGCGTACGCCCGCTGGATCCACAGCGCTACCCGGGCGCGGACCGCGTGTTGGTCGCCGTCAGCGGCGGCAGCGCCCCTCCCCGCGACCGGCAGCAGGACCGCGTCCGAGTGGAGTACGACGAGGCGCTGGAGCAGATGGCCATCGTCGCGGACGGCGTGGACAGCAAGACCGCCGTGGACGTCAGGACGCCCGTAAAGTTCGGTGGGTGAAGCGGGGGTGGGGGCGGGAGGGGCGGCTGCACGCCCGGCGGTCAGCCCTCTCCTTCCGGCGTGCTGGCACATGGGGCCCCAGGGCAGACGGGACGGCTCCCGCCGGGGGGGCTCTCCGGGGACCGTGCTGGCACTGCTGCTGTTTCGGCTGGAAGCGCTGTTGGCAGCCGATATTCGGAAATGGCATCCCGCCCCCTCTAATTGCGGAGGTTCAAAACGTCCCATACTTTTCTGTGTTTTCTGACTTCTTAGGAGTTTGGATACATGACTTGTTGACCTTTTTGTCAGCAATAGTTAATGGTGCAACTTGTGCTATCAACTGGTAGTTGCAACGCACGCTTTTATTTTTGCTGTGACAGCTGGTATTGCAGAAGAGATGTAACTGCAGCTCATCTGGGAGGCAACAGTCCTCAGTATGTGCTGCGCACACCTGCAGTTCAAGGGTTGCTCACGATACGGTTGTTGTACCTACCAGCTCCTGTAATGGTTATGCTGAGTGGCCATCCACAGGGATCAAAAACATCTGGAAGGTAACAATATGAATTAAATGCCTAGAAGGGCTCCTTTATTTAGTACAAGTCTCCCATTATCTTTTTGGGCACACGGCAAAAATCTGTGCGGGGTTTCTGGTACGGAACCCACAAACAACTTGGGAGAGCAGCTGCAGTGGCTGAAACCAATAAACATCTGTGCTGGACTGAAATACTGACAGTGGCTCTAAATTTAGGGAAGGAACCTTTTCTTGCTAGGATAATTCCCATCAGTGAGCTGAGTTTAGGGAGTACTTGACCCAGAGAGATTTGTGTTCAGTCATTGATCTGTTGGGGTTTTTTTCCCTATGGATTTGTGCACTTACCCATACAGTGCAGAGTAAGTTTCACCATGCTGGAAAAGCTTTTCAGTGTACCAAAAAACCTAGTCTTTGGTTTGCTTCAAGTGGTTGTTCAAGACTGCTGCTGTATTTCATTTGATGCTCTATTGCAGTCATGGTATGAGAAATGGTGAATAATCTCATTCTACTTATGCTTCATACATGTCATCTATGACTTTTGCAGAGCATGGTGTTATATTCCCTTGGTTACCACTTTTCCAAACCCTTACAGCAAAGACATTCTGTACCTTTTATCTTCTCTACTCCCCCCCCTTAAATTCTGCTACATCATTTTTTGATTTTGAAGTTTTTTTTCTTGTTTTCATTTGGAAGGACCTGAACTATATATCATTCAAAATGGAAAAGTGGATTTATCATAGCTGCATTCTCTTTCATTTTCGAGTTTTGCTCATTCCTATAACTTTTTTTTTTACACTGTTGATAACTCAACATATGTTAACCACAACTTATGGTCTCTTTTGTTTCCTAACAACTAATATAGAGACAAACATTCTGTAAATAAAATCAGGGGATTCTCCCCCTCCCTGCCCTCAGTGCTTTACTTTGTCAATGTTAGAATGGCCATGCTGATTTGTACCGTGAATCCAGCTAGCCCACTGTCCTGTCTCCAGCAGTAGTCGTAAAGAGGTACTCACGGGAGAGTAAGAACAGGAAAAACATAAATGATATTTTACCTAAGTGTTCTCTTAGCTGTCAGCTGTTTTCAGGTGAGGGGATTTTCTGAGCCTGATACAGCTCAGCCCCTCAGTGGGTCCCTGTTCTGAGTGTCTCCTTACAAGTGTAAAGAGTTTCAGGGCAAGAGCTTCCTGGCACACTCCATGCCTCTTGGCAGAGAGTCCCACAAGGTACACCATCCATTCAATTCCTGCTATTTTATCATTTGAGTATGTGATATTCCAAGATCTTTCTGCAATTTGTCAGTGAGTTTTTAACTAGAATGAATAATTCGGTGTCATTGATTAAACTTTTCAACCTTGGTATTTGTGCTGATTTCCGAATTCATGTAGTGTTGAAGATGATGCATACCTTATAGCTAAAAGACAATATAGGATTAAGGATATCGAAGACATCTGAAAATTCAAGTTCATTCTCTTAAACATATCAACAGTTACCTATATGTCCATTAACGCTTTCACTGAACTGTAGCAGGGCTGTCTTCTCCAAGAGACTTTTGTAGTTTGACTCTTGCCTAAGAATTGTCAGTTATATTCTTACAGAGTGTTTTTTCCCCTGCTGGGCAAGTGCAAAGATTACCTTAACTTGTCCTTAGTACATTCACAGAGTCTGTCCCAGGATTACAGACAGTCACACCGAAACCCAGCATCCTGTTTATTACCCTTCATTTCTCTACTTCATCATAACCAAACACACCGAGTACTTCATTTCTCTAGTACTCGGTGTGTTTGGTTACTTAGCTGTCAATAATTTAATATTTCAGTTTCTCCAGGATCTGTGAGTGACAATTATGTGTTACTCTCAGGAATTAGAATTCATTGTATTAAGATCTGGAGAATCTCAGCCTTCATGAAGAGTTTCAATGTGGGAAACCTTCCCAAAGATCTCGATAATGAATCCTGATTGATGGGGGAAAAAAAAAGTCATTTAGCTTTTGTACTGTCTTTGAGTTTCTTATTATATTCTGAATGTCAACCAGTCCTGCAAACTGTCTTACAGTCTTCCTTCTTGAAATAGGTTTTATTAGTTTGTAGGTTTCTAAGCTGTTCCACTTTGGATTTTGGTAAACTCATACAATTCAGGTTCCCCAGACAGTCCGTCGATTATAATCCCCTTCCACTAGGTGCTGTTTGTCACCCCATAATTAGTATGATGTTAGTATTGTCTGTTCATGTTGTTATCCTGGCATATTCAGAGATACATTTCCTAAAATGTAAATACTTTCTTCTAGTTGGTGAAGTAGAATTGCTACTTGCCAGTGAGGTTCTACTTTAAGTGTCCTTTCAGCTCTGGTTTGTTTTTGGGTTTTCTGAGTAGTAGTTTGTGCTTGGGTTGTTCCTTTTCTTTATTCAGGAAAGAATTACCCATTAAACATCATTGCATAAGCAAAAAATCTTATCCCTTATAAAAACACATCTCAAACCAGAAAAAGTTGTTGTTCTGCAAGCGCTTTGGCTTTTCTCTGGCCTTCCTTGAATGCATGAGGAGGACGTTAACTCCGTTCTGTTTAAACTGTTTTATCTGAGCTCTCTTTCTGTCGCTTAGCTTTAGGAAACTGAGAAGTTGATGTGAATGTCTTTACAGTATTCTGTCTTCTTTCTTGGTTTTGGAACTTGTGGCATTTCATAACAGCTTTGGCAATTTAGATTGGAGCTTATCCAGGAAGCTCAAAGTTAGCTGAAACTCCTTAGACCCTGAAGAGCATACGCAGAAGATGCTAGATGAGTTTAAGTGTGCATTTTAAACCAAAGGCAACTTGTAAGCAGCCCAGTAGGACAAGTACTAAAGGATCCTCTATTTCTGTTTTAGTGTCTAGTTTTATGCTGTGTATAGTCTTTCAATATCATACACAATCTGATAATCCTGATACATTTATCCCTCACACATGATAGATTTTAATGAATTTCTCTTATTTATTTTCCTTCAGGTCACATGTATGTGTTAGTTAGTTATTCCAGGGACAGTTGTAGGCACGTGGCTGTAGGTTCGGAGTCTGCTCAGCACATAAAGAGAACCCTGTGTCTTGGCATGTCAAACTGCATGTGCTAATTAAACCTGACACCAGCTTTTTGATTTCTGGTTACTGTCATTGAGTGCTCAGAAGTAAACCCAACTGAGGCCTTGCAGAACCAGAATTCGAGAATCATCTGTCCTGTCTTACCATGTGGTTTTTATAATATGTATGTACTAAAGGAAAACATAGTAGCATCACAGGATAATTTGGGTTGGAGGGTATCTTGGAAGGTTTCTAGTTCAACCTCCTGCTCAAAGCAGGATCAACTCCAAGGTCAGAGGAGGCTGCTCAGGGCTTTACCCCATCTGGTATTGAAAAGAATGAAGACTACACAACCTCCTTTGGCAAACTGTTCCAGTGCATTTTCTGTATTATACCCAGGTGAAGAGAACAGAGGCTTCTATGCCAAGGTCAAGGAGGAGGACTGTGAGTGTTGAAGTGGTGGCCGGATTCATGGGGTAGAATATCAAAGCTCTGTCCCCTCTGGTACAGAATCAAGCACTCCTGGTCTAGCCCCACTTGTAAGCCAATATGAGTTTTTTAATATTTTTTAAATTATTTTTTATTACCAGTTCTCTCATTGGGAAAACTTAACTCTTCCACATTAGTCTTATTTAAGTCCATGAGATCACTTTGCTTTTGGGCTAAATACTGTAGATTCCTGTGGAACTAAGCAAACTGAATGTATGGGCTTGAATTCTGTGAATTACCAAAATCATAATTTTATGGTATCACTTAAACAATTTTTCTGCCTACTTACATGAGGGGAGAACCTAAACTACTGGGACTGCTTGTTTCTGTTTTGGGGGGGGGGGGGGGTGTCTGTAAATGTTAGTGGAAAGCAAATGTGAATGTTTTTGACTGTATTTTTCTGAAGTCTTAAGATACTAATGAGTTGGAAAAAACATCATCAGTGTCTCTTCCTAAGTATGGCAGACTTACACCCTCAGAGTAGCAAATACTATAATCTGATGTCCTCAATAAGTAGTTTTTCCTGAGCTGAATTATTTTACATGCATGCTTACTTACTGGTAAGCTTCCTTTATGAGTAGAGAAGTGGATCATCATGAAGGATTTTTAGTAGTCCAGGGTTGCTGAGTCACTTTAAAATAAGTAAATCTCCAGTCTATTTCAAATATTATAGCTTAAGGTGGTATTTCTGATACCAAAGTTCTTTTTTTCCCAATGTACCTTTATTTCCAATACCAGTGCTTTGCACCTCAAAGATCTTCATGCACTCTTCAAGATTTGTGTGGCTGAAGTTGGCTTCAGCTCTCATCTTTGCTAAGGAGGAAGCAAACTAGCTATTTTTGGAGCCTTGGCACTGAAATGGATTGTATCCTGTTCCTCCTTGCTTGTTCTAATTTCATTAGCAATATTATCCAGCTTTTAGCCTGGCTCTTTGTGGAGTCATTTATCCTTAGTTCAGGAAGCCTATTTGTGAGACAGAGGGACTCCATTCCTTGTCTACCAATTTTTGTTGTATCAAGGTTAGCAAAGCGCTGCGACTCTGCAGAGGATCAAGGCACAAAACATGTTTCCAGAAATCCCTGGTGTTTATTAACAGCATGCACATGAATCCCCAGAATTCTGTGTCCTCTTTTGGTACCCATCTTTGATACAGCTAGGATTAAACTATTAATCTACCTTTCAAATGATGGCCATAATATATCCTGCAGGATCAGAAGCTTTAACCTTATTCTTACAAAAGTCTTACTAAGTTGATATCATGGCTAAACTGACTGCTCTTAAGCCTTTTCTTCCTTTTGACAGAAGCAGTAAGGGCAAGAGGGTATCAAGGTGATTGAATTCACTGATTTGCACAAGCAAACTGGCCTTTGGACCTCTCTCTTCTCAGAAAGCAAAATAACAGAAGTCTTGGATGTAGATCTTCCCAAGGACTGTGCAGTTTTCCAGTGAGTGAATTGAGTGGTTTTGAGCAAGACAGCTTGTATTTCAAAAATAATACTACTTTCTTTTTGAACCCTCCAGGTTTGTGCTGTGCAGGGACATACTGTTTCAAGCGTAGATGTTTGGAGAGTTCCTCTATTTGTGTCTCTTTGGGAACTGTATAAACAATGCAACTGCTCCCTGAGAAGTAAAACCTGTAGATCAGCATCAATCAAATTGAAATAGCTCAGATACCACTCAGATATTTTTAGTCTGGTGAAACTGTCTAGGCTTTACCAACATAAAACCTTGTGGTGCTGGCCCTTGAGCCTCTGATGATAGTCACCAGTCCAGTTTGCCAGGTCTTGTACTTTTACATGCCTCAAAGCCTATCTTATGTTTCTTAAATTTAAGTAAACTCTATAGTTAGATTAAAATCTTGGTCACAGTATCTTGGAAGTCTTCTGTGAAGAGGCTAAGAAAATAATACCTGCAAATAAAACAGCTTTCTGGAAAACCTGCTTATTTAGTTCACCTCTTCTAACAATTTCTTAGGGGAATTGTTACCTGCAAACACAGTCTGCATCCTTCACTAAATTTAACCTCTTAGCTTAGTGTGGCAATGAGGTAGCACTCTTGCAGCAAAGATATAAAATATTTTAGCTCTGCCTCCTAGATTCTCCTGGTTTGTCAGATGGTAAAACTTCTCTCCATTGTTAGTTGGAGCTCTCAGTCTCTCGTCTTCATGGTCTGCAAGCTGCTGTCGTCATGGTTCCAGCATCTGTCCTGAGCAGCAACGTGACTGTACTGATCTTCAGCCTCTGCTGTATCACAGCTCTGACTTGGGGAATTTTGCTGGGGCAGAGCTTGTTGTACATACTATGATTGTTCTCATATTTCTGGTCACCTTAGCAGATAATGGAGGTGAAAGAAAAATTTTCACAAGTGCTTAAATGAAGGTTTCTTTTCCAGATAATCTTCTTTTTCTTTTGAGAGTAATAGGCTCCGTATCTCTCTCTTAGTCCTTCAGCTGTGTGTCTTGCAGCATACACTTCTGACTCCTGTTCGATTTTTCTTCTTTCTGCCTTTTATCCTTAGAAGAATAAAACCACTTTTTTCTTCTCCTGCCTTTATTTTTTGCCAGTTGTTAATGGTGGTCATGAATATAAATGATTATTAATATAGTCAGAATCCCCACAGTAAACATTCTTGAACTTCTTCCCAGTTCCTTAAACTGAGGGGTGAGCTCAAGTGGTAGAAAAATGCTGTTGTTCCTCCTGCGTGAAGCACTATGAGCCCATAAATTACTCTCTTGATAAGAGTTATCTATAAGACCTGGTGGCTTTTCTTTGTGGGAGGCAGTGAACAGTAATAAGGTGAGGTGATTCAGACTAGAGGCAAACATGCTTCTTCATGCCAGGGGATAAGTCAGGCCTTCCAGAAGGTTGGGGAAGAATGACACATGCAAACTCTTCCATACCTGTTTTTGTGTTACGGTGCTTGCTAGTTGAAGCAGTGTAGGTCTAAGCAGGACCTATGTATTTGTGCTGGTGAATCTGATTTCTCTACATGTAGTCTCGAACAACTGCCAACCTTCCCACCCCAAAACCCGTGTCAGGGTACCCAAATGTCTCAGTTGAATTGCTAGTAGAATTGGCAACTAGGGTAGCTATGAGGTGGAGTTTGAGAATGGGTTAAAAAAAACAAAAACAAACGTCACTGAAAGACCACACCCTGGTGATTCCTTGCCAAAGGTTACAGTCACTCTGCTGCCTCACAATGTTCTCTCTCAAAGCTAATGGCTGTACATAGGCATACATAATTTTCAGTGTCAATTGTTGATAGTGACTAGTCATATAATTGAAAGTATGTGGCCAAACTTCGCAAAAATGTTCTTCAGTAACAAAGAAGCTGGGTTTTTTTTTTTCCCTACTGCATGTAGTTACTATATAAAGTGATCAAGTACTATGTTAACTAGACCTGACTCTTCTCATTCTATTGCTAATAAAACTCTTTTAATTCTAGATTTGGATATCAAAACATCAGGGACTGGCTGCGTGAAGATTCAGAAAATAGAATGTGATAACTGCAAAATAGAAACGGAGAAGGGGACTAGTGTCTTGCAGTCAATAAAGGTACAAAGAACCCTCCTCCACTCCATCAGTGTTTTAAAAGGGATTGTGTGGTGGAATATAGTATAAAAACTTAAATACCAGTTCTGGAGATGAGAAGTACTCTGATATTTCTAAGCGTTACTATGTTTGTAGCACCTCACCTTTACTTATTGCATACAGTAACAACACAAAATCAATAACACTAAATAATATGGAGTCAGAAGTCCAGGTACCTTTGATGATAGCCAAAGCCAGCAGAAACATTGACAGCAGCAAGTGTGATTATCAGCCCTCCCCCCTGCCCCTCAAAAAAAACCCCAAAAAACCACCAGTCTGGGATTTCCTGTCTAATAGGTTAGTAGTTATGCTTGCTCAGTTGGCACTTTGCAGTATGCTGCTTTTTTTTTTCTTTCCTCCTTTTATAATTCTGTCAGTGCTATTGATAAATTCTTTAGGTTAATTTTCAATCAGAAGTTACACATTACATGTCCAAAATAACTGACTGAATTATATCTTTATATATCATGTTCATGACCTTCTTTTTTCAGTCTTAAGACTTCAGGTTTGGTGAGGTATACTTTGATTATTTCTACAAAAGCTTGTCTGACTTAGGTGCTGTTTGGAATCAAATTTCACTTGAATAATTTGGATTGTACCCCCAGGAATTAGTATAAATTCAAAAGAAGGGCTTTTCAAATGGAGTAAATCCTAAGTTCAAGTATTTCTGACAAATGAAAAATCTTTCAATGTTTTTCTCTACCATGGTAAGAGATGATTTTATAGTGTACATATAGGAAACTGAACTTAAGGGGAAATTTAATATACAGTAGAGCTAGGTTTACTCCATATTTGGTGAACTACAGACAACTTTTATCTTCCACATTCTGTGTAACTGACCATATTACTCTTAAAAAGGTAACTAAAATCTAACAAAAAGTTAATAGTACTATATGTGATACTGCTGTCTAAAACTTTGGTTAAAAACTACTCTTACATAATAGTAACAGCAAATAGCAATACACGAAAAACTACGCAATACAAGAAAACGAGGTAGTTTTGGCCAGCAATAGTGATGGTAATCACAGGGTACTATCGCAATTGTCAAAAATGTTTTCCAATGTCATGGAAGAAGAGGATTTTGAGGAAAGACAACTAATTTCATGGACATCTTTTCTGATATACGATCTGAGACGTGAAAAATGTTGACTTTTAAAACTGAAAAAGTAATTTCTGTTTTCCTTAGGACTTCAAGTAACAATGAAACAATACTCTCTAATGAGCTGAAAAGAAGGCTGCAAAGTCACCAGTTTGGGTCTTATGAGACCAACTCCTCCATGGCCTCATTATGGTTTAGGGGAGCTTGGTGTCGCTTTTTTCGTCTGTCAGCTTTGAGCCTTGCTTGATTCACAGAAAAATCAGGAAAACTATAAGTGTAGAGAAAAAAAAAAAAATCCTTCCCTTGTGCACACGCCTCAATGTGTCTACTACATTGGTGGCCACAGGAAGCTTCTTTGCTCCATTAAACCTTAGATGAGACAAGTGGCCTTGTCACAGAAGGCACATTTAAAGTATCAAGAAAGAACTGCAGATTTCAACTGATACTCTTGATAAAACAAAGCTTTGGTAGATTATAAGGCTTTGGCTTGTTTAAACTGAAATAGTTAACTGAAGTATTCTTTTGTGTTGTGAGTGGTGATTGGTTGTCTTAGGTTACTGTGATGGCTTCAACATACAGTACTAGAGAAGCTATGTTACCACTGTTTTGTTGACTCTGAAGTAGTGAGATGAAGATTTTGAATTAAAATTACTGACCACGTAGGTGTTTGCAAGAGCAAAAAATTGTTCAGTTACGGTATCTCTTAACAGTACCATCAGTCTTTAGTCTAATGTTTTTAAGAGGTATTGTAGTTCTAGCAAGGCAACTATAACTCATTTTTTCTAATATAGATTCAGGAATTATATTCTGTATTAGCAGAGGAGCAGAGTTATTAACCTTTTGGGTTTTTTCAAAGCTACTGAAAATCTCATATGCTAGATTCTGTGGTGCAGCACAAGAGCAGAATCCCCTTTATGGAATGTGCTTTACTGAGCAAACTGAAGTGATGCTGCCCTCCCCTGGATGAATTAGAGCTGTGTAATGCTGTTTCACTGTCACACTGTCCACAAACCTCATTGACTAACAAAGGAGGACACCCTTTCTTTACAGTAGAGAGCAAAAGATTGTTGATCAATGACTTTAAATAGATAAAAGATCTGGTCATGTGAGCATTATTCAGTGAGCAGCTTCACAACTGCTAATTCTCTTAACTTGCCACAGACTGCAAGAAGTTGTCATAACTTGCTCATTTTGGTATACTGTGTGGTGTCTTTACAGAAGACCTAGAAATTTGATATCTACTTAATCATGCATGCTAGTAACTGAACAGGAAAGATGAGTGTTCTGTATGAGTTCTTTTTTAATGAATTTTGACTGGCACTTTTGGTGTGGTAGGCATTACTGTCGTAGATCCTGAATTAGGATCCTGCCAACTACGCCAGTTTGTTGCGAATGGGAGATGTAGATCGCTTAAAGAATGACTGTCAAAGGTGTTAGCAAAAGTGATTTTAATATGATGTTGTAAAAGTGCAACTTAACAAAGTTTGATGGCAAGGTTTCCTCTAATTACTGCATGGAAAAACATACAAAGGAAAATTGAGTTACGCTTGAGTTAGAATGATTCACAAAGGGACCGAGGACACAAAGGGTAAGGACGAGTCTCCTGTTGAGTCTTGAGGTTCAGAGTGGACCCCCTTGCTCTATAAACTCCTTCTCAGAGAGGAGTCTAAATGTGGCTAGGTCCCAACTTAGTCTCAGACTTGGTAAACAGTTTATGTCTAAAGGATTATATATGCAAGGTTTATGTAATGTTTCATTAGTGTTAATTCAGCATACAATCAAAGTAACCAAGGCAAAATCGAAGTTATGCTACAGGGTTATGCATGATATCGGTCGCTTATCAAAGATCTGCCGTTGGTAAAAGGTCTCTCAGCCTTGAGGAGCAACCTTGAGAGGTGTCCCAGCTCAAGAGATCGCTGCCATGCTGCCTGGCAGGGAGAGCGTGAAGAAGGCTCCCTTAGGCTCTCATGTTTGTAAAGTGGTTGGCTTGTAGTCAAATTTCATGCAATGGAAAAGGTATGTATGAAACTCCCTGTACCCACAACTTTCTTTGTTCCTTGATAAATGAGTCTTGCAAAAGCCACCTGCTAGTCATGTGTTAATCACGTGATTGGTGTTCCAAGCTCACTGTGTCACTCTGCTCCTTTGTGGGTTTTCAGAGAATGGATTGAAACTAGAGGGATTCGCAGCCCAGTTACTGCTCAGGCCTTTACCTCCTCCAGAGCCTGCACCAGACTACCACTATTCTGGTCAAGCGGTCGAGTGCACCTATCACAACTATCCAGCCAGTGAGATTTGTTGAGAGTTGTTTTATTGAGATTTTTTTTTAGTGGTTGTTGTTTTGTAGTGGGCTAAAGCTCAGTTCACCCTATCTCTTCCAAGTCTCTAGGTCAACTGATAGTAGCAGTAATTCCAGAATACAGTTATAACTTCTAGGGCTTCCTCAGAGTATAAATTATTCCTGACTTCTTTATTGAGAAAGCAGTGTTTATTTTTTTTTCCCTGCTTCTTATTGTAGTCCATCAATTTAGCAGTGACAGTGGGACCAGGAGACCCTTTAATTTTGCTTGTGTTCAACAATTACTTCTGACTCCTCGACTGTGCAGTGATAATAAGAATTTCCAGGTGTCCCACGCACAATAAGTGTAAGACCTGATGTGCTTCCTTACCACACACCATGTCTGAGCCTGATTTGTTAAAGTCCTGCACCACTCTGTCCTTCCTTTCTTAGAACTGAACAAATGTTTCTGTTTTTCTTTTAACATCTGTCATGGCCTTGACAACCTTTTACCTCTTCCTTACTCAAACATTTCTTCCTTGCTAGGAGAAGCCCTGTAACAAATTAGTGCTTCTTACTTTCAACTAGTAGAACTAGTTGACTGTTATTACTTGCTTCCTCTCTCAGCAAATCCTGTCTCTTAGGTGTCTCCATTGATACCTTCCTCTGAAAGCCTGTTTGTTTTGTTGTTTTTTTTTTTAAAAAGGTTAGGGATACCCTAATAATTCTGGGGAAAAAGTTGAGGGACCTGTGTCTTATGAAAGCTTTTTCTATCCCAAAAATGATAGAGTAAATAAAAAAAATTAAAAAATTGAGGACATAAGTGTTTAGGTTGTGGTTTTATTTTACTTAACTGGCCATACTGGTAAGTCCTTGCTATACATTAATTTTTCTGATCTTATGAGTTCCCATATTTTCCTCGAGCTATATGCTTTGAGGGTTTGCTTTTTAACCATTATTCTGATAATGTGACTAATATAACTTCCTCAAAGGAACTGTGATATCTGGTTGAAGCACCTAATTTAACTTTATCATCAGATAATTAAGCTGAAGCATCTAACTTAACTTTATCCTCTTTACTGTATATGGAGAGAAGAATCTATTATATTTGTATAGAAGCTTAAATGAACAGCCGAGTTATTTACAACGTTTAAAAGGTCTTGAGACTACAGTAGTGCTTCAATTAGGGGCATTTCATTTTATTGTGGGGAAGCCCTTTAAGCGGAGAAAGCAAGACTTGGGTACGCAAAGAACTACTGATTCTTGATGTTTCATCAGAAATATGTTGGAGCACTATAACTCCATGTTTACCATGTTGGAAACTTGATTTCATATATTATTGGCTTTTTTAAAGTCCTTAATCTTGTTGCCATCTGATTAGACCTAGTTAATGGAATTTATTATGGCTTATCCAGGCAGGTGTTTAATAATCTAAATATCTTGAATATTTCCGATATGCGTAATTGTCCAATTAATGGAAGATGTCCTAAATTAAATACCATCTACAGGAATAATACCATTTTCAACAGAAATTAATATATCTGAAAATGTAGGCACTGGTACAGGGAAACAAAGGGTATGTGTATGTTGAAGGGGAAGCTTATCCAGCATTAAGTATAAAAAATGCTGAATTTTTTATTTAATTCTGTGTTATTCCAACATTCATGCTAGTAAACTTAAGTAAAAGAGCTTTCCTGTTGAGATCCATAGACTTCTTAAAGATTTGTTGAAGTTACAGTTTAAGAATACAGTTAGATTATTTAAATCTGTCTTTTAAATTATTTTTTTTCTTTTTCCCTTCTCCCTTCTTGCAATAGGTTGGTTTTTACTCTCAAGACCTGTTTTGGGGGTTTTTTTTGTCTTTCTGAGATTGGTTTTGTAATTTGTGGTAGGTCTTTTATTTGATATAATTTAGCTACATGTCCCTTTTTGTGTATATTTCTGTATTAATTTTTTCTTTTTCTCATCAATTGTATGCAGCAACTGAAAGGTATAAGGGCTGTAGCATTTCTTACTTGAAATCTGGTTTATTTGTGTTAGAATCTCAAGTTTTTACATAGATGTATGCAAAATACCTAATTTGAATGAGAATCTGGTTCTACTCACAGGCCTAAGGTTTATACTGGGATGCATCCATAGAAGTTCATGGCTATACTTACTACTCCAAGTGTAAGTAGCTCTGTGGTATGTTTGTGTATATATACGATTTTCCTACAGAGTTCTGTGACACTGTAGGTTCCAGGTCACTGGAAGGCTCCAGTTTGTGAGTTAGTTTCTCACTGCCAGCTCCTGTTTCTCATCTGCTGCAGCACTGAGTACATGTATACCTCGGTTTCTGGATGGACTATAAATGAAATACAAAGTTTCCTCCTTCTTCCCCTGCTGCTTATTTTAATATATACTGAGTGAATGTTTTTCTAGTTAAAAAAACCCAAACAACAAAAAACTATAAAACCAAACCAAACCCAAAAAACTCAGCTGTCTTGAGAATAGAGTTCCTCAGTATCATTTTTTCCCTTGTGTTTCTGGCTACAAAGAAAGGTAACTTGTTTTGAGTTTGACTCTACTGGAAATAAACAGCACATTTGGCAATCATGTGAAGAAACCTTCACAGTAAAATGGAAGTTTGTGATCCAGGGTGGCTATTGTGGTACAGCTTGAAAAACAAGATAACCTGTTTTCTAATTATGATTATCCTAACCATATGATTTTTAAACTTTTTTTTCAGAGCCACAAAATTGATATACGAACAAACGGTGGCAAAGTAATTGGTCTTGGAACACTTTATGGAAATACAGATATTCATGCAACAGAGAAGGGTGTAAGTAAGAAGTAAAACTTTTCCTCCAATGGCTTGTTCAGCTTGTCTGCTGCAAAATGACTTAAGTTTTGAAGTATAAGTGCTGAGGAATATTTAATGAGCCTCATTGGTTGATTGTCATTTCACTGTTAACTTACACTTGTCTGTTTAATTACACTGTCTTACCTTATGCTTGGTTTGGGTTAGTAAACAGGCTCCACAGAAAGAGCAGTAGTAAGCATGTGATCATTCCATTGGCACAGAGCTGATACAACTCATCATCTCTAATTACATAGACCCTTGCAGCAGTCTTAAACTTTTTACTTGGCTGATATCTAGGCACCTGGATTCTGCAATAGTGGCTTGATATTTGTACATGCTGTATGATTCCAGCTTTATGTGGTTGTAAGAACTGAAGAGTAGAAGGTTTTGAATATTTCTTTGCAGCTGAGAAAATATGATCACATGTGATCTTGTTAAAAGATGCAGTGAGAAGAATCATGAACAGGACAAGTTTCATAGAGAAGTAGCTTGCTTTTTTCAGCAGATGGCAGTATGAGACAAACCTCATACTGCTCAAATCTGGTTTTGTTTCTTGCCATTAGTCAATCCTTCATTGTTCAAGGTAATATAGAGCTAGGCTCCCTGACATAATACTACAGTTTTCACACCCATTCTGGTTCTTAGACTTAACTTGAATGCTTAGTCATCACAAATGTCATAGAATCACAGAATGGTTTGGGTGGGAAGGGACCTCAAACATCATCTAGTGCCAAGCCCCCTGCCATGGGCAGGGACACCCTGCACTAGACCAGGTTGCTTGAAGCCCCATCCAACCTGGCCTTGAACACTTCCAGGGATCGGGCATTCACAGCTTCTCTGGGCAACCTGTTCCAGCACCTCACCACTCTCACAGGGAAGAATTTCTTCCTAATACCTAATCTAAATCAACCCTCTTTCAGCTTAAACCCATTACCCCTTGTCCTGTCACTCCATGCCCTCGTAAACAGTCCCTCTCCAGCTTTCCTGTAGGCCCCTTCAGGTACTGGAAGGCTGCTCTAAAGTCTCCCTGGAGCCTTCTTTTCTCCAAACTGAACAATCCCAACTCTCTCAGCTTGTCCTCATAGGAGAGGTGCTCCAGCCCTTTGATCATCTTCGTGGCTTCCTCTGGACTTGCTCCAACAGCTCCATGTCTTTCTGGTACTGGGGCCCCCAGAGCTGGATGCAGTACTCCAGGTGGGGTCTCACCAGAGTAGAGTAGAGGGGCAGGATCACCTCCCTCGACCTGCTGGTCATGCCTCTTTTGATGCAGCCTAGAATATGGTTGGCATGTCCATGCAACTGGTTGCATTAGGATTCATTAGATCTGAGGTTTTGCTATATGAAGATAGGGAACTAAGCCAAGTCTGGAAGGAGCTTGAATGCATGCAGTATTCTGTCATGATCATTAGGTACCCTTAAAACCAGCAGTGTTGGAAAGACTCAGGAGGAGTGCATGTAACTCTCCCTAGCCAACATTAGAATTAAGACCAAGTTGTTCTAGGAGTCCAAAATTGCCTCTGTGAAGTGCCATTTGGCACCGTTGTGCACCTTGCAGATTATGTTCAGAGATCATATGGTTGCTTACATAGAACCAGCTACGAGCTGTTAACATCCTGCTGTAAACTAAGCAACTTGCCATTGGATTTTGCAAAAATGGTTAACATTAAATTACCTGCATTTCTTTGTAATAGGTGCTAGCCTGCCTCTTATATACAAGAGAGTCCTGAGGCTGCTGTAGCTGTACTATTGGTATTTCTTCATGAACATTATTTCATTCCAGCAAGACCTCCCAGCATAAAGCTGTGGGGAAGGTCTGACTGTGACATGCTGTGTTGATGCCACAGTTGGACTGATTGGTACTAATTGATTGGCAGTTCTCTTGAATTATTACTAGTTAGTGGAGTTAGGATCCATCCTAAGCCGCTAGCAGCCACAGGGAATGGAAGAGGGCAGAGGTACTCTACAGCTTTCTTGATGTGTCGTCCACCTTCCTGCAGAGGGCTTCTGTTGAAAGGATCTGAAAACTGGAATCCTTGCTTTCTACGAGTGAGTAGGATTAAGTGCAATCTAGGAAGTGCTTTAACCACTGTGGATTCATGCTGTTTACAAACATACTAGCACAGTGGTGGTCTTTAAATTACAGTTGTGCTGCTTAGTCATTTGTCCCAAACTAGTTTGTTAGACTAGTGTGGTCCATGGAGTTCATTTTAAATAACATCTTGCTAGTGTTGATAAAAACAAGTGGATGGTAGAAAAATAATTAGATCTATATCTATGTCAAAATTTAGTTCATGAAAATGAGAAATGTAGTTGTTTTGCTTTGAGTCTCAACTCAGAGTTGCGGTCAATGACTCCATGTCCAAGTGGAACCAGTGATGAGTGGCGTTCCTCAGGGGTCAGTACCAGGACTGGCACTGTTTAACATCTTTGTTGGTGACATGGAAAGTGGGATTGAGTGCACCCTCAGCAAGTCTGCTGATAACACCAAGCTGTGTGGTGGCTCTGCATGCTGGAGGGAAGGGATGCCATCCAGAGGGACCTTGACAGGCTTGAGAGGTGGGCCTGTGCGAACCGCATGAGGTTCAGCAAGGCCAAGTGCAAGGTCCTGCACATGGGTTGGGGCAATCCCAAGCACAACTACAGGCTGGGTGGAGAGTGGATTGAGAGCAGCCCTGAGGAGAAGGGCTTGGGCATGTTGGTAGATGAAAAGCTTGACATGAGCCGGCAGTGTGTGCTTGCAGCCTAGAAAACCAACTGTGTCCTGCCATCAAAAGAAGCATGATCAGCAGGTCAAGGGAGGGGATTCTGCCCCTCTACTCCGCTCTCATGAAACTCCATCTGGAGTACTGCGTCCAGCTTTGATGTCCCCAAAAGTTGTAAAGCTTTAGTAACTTGAGTGGTGAGTCATTTTAACAGAATTTTACAACTATAGAACAATATTTTTGCTTATGTTATTAACTTCTTATTAACAAACTTTGCTGTGTAGTTAGAAAGGATAGTGTGAGATCTCTTTTCTCAGTTGGCTGCTGTACTGGTTTTGGCTGGGATAGAGTTAATTTTTTTTCCTAGTAGCAGATATAACACTGTGTTTTGGGTTTAGCATGAGAATAGTGTTGATAACACACTGAGGTTTGTAGTTGTTGCTAGGCAATGTTTGTCGGAAGTTAGGGACTTTTCAGCTGTTATTTTCGTCTTAATGCCCTGCCAGTGAGGAGCCTGGTGGTGCACAAGAAGCTGGGAGGGGACATAGCCAGGACAGCTGACCCCAACTGGCCAAAGGGGCCATACCATATGAAGTCATGCTCAGTATATAATTTGGGGGAAGCTGGATGGGGGTTTAGACCATGACTCAGGAACTAGCTGGGCATTGGTGGTCTGCAGGTGGTGAGCAGATTTTCTGTGCATCACTTGTTTTACATATTCATCATTATTATCATTATTACCATCTTCCTTTTCTGTCATATTAAATTGTCTTTATCTCAACCCATGAGTTTTACTTTCTTTTTTCCTGATTCTTTCCCCCGTCCCACTGGGAGATGGGAGTGAGTGAATGGCTGTGTGGTTGTGTTAGCTGCCTGCTGGGTTAAACCGTGGCAGCCACTTCTGTTAATAATCGGCCAGCCTTACATCTCCTGTGTGTTTGTATGAGATGTTTCTTCCATCAGTTGTAGTCATCATTATGTAATTATGGCTCTGTCAGCGTTTCCAGCCCCCTCCTGGAGATGGGGAGGGAAAGGATGTGGTAAAAGACACTAAGCACTTGAGAAACAGAGAATATGTTTAAGGGGAAAAATAGAGAAGACACTCATAAAATTTTTGGGCAAGAATAGCACAAAAAGGAAGGCCAAGACGAAGAATATGTAGGGAAGGAGTTGTTTATGTCGTATTTTAACGTAGCAAGATATTAGTTTCAGGTGAAAATGTGGGTGCAGAAACATTTTCAGTCTGATTTATGAAGATAGACACTTTTTCTTTAAACTGATAGAACCTGAGCATGTGGTCAGTCTCAGTCACTGCAACTCCCAAGACTCCGCTCTTAAGGGAAGGGATTTTTCCAGAAAACCTAGTGGTTCAATGGACAAAAATAAATTGGTTTGACTGGGGAATCATTAGCTAATCTGTGCCACAGGGACTTTTCTGTAGCACTTATTTTGCAGAGCCAAACATCTATGTTCTGCCAAAAATTCATAAAAGTTAAAGAATTTGGGCTGAAAACATATTTAGTCTTAGTAAGAAGCAATCCTATTTTTTTCCATGCTTTCCCTATCTAGAATACTTTTTTTTAGTCTTATACTTGAGCAGTCTGACTTTCTCCTTCTCCCCCAAGGTTTGGATTATTCTGAAACAAATGTTCAGTGTATTGATAGTTTGGGGGTTTTGGTGTTTCATTTTTTCTTCATAGTAACTAGCTAACTCAGTACTTACTTTTATCATGTGCTGAGACAACTCTTTTTATTTCTGTGCATTTTTAAGAAAGATGGTTGAGGCTGGTATCTAAGAAGAGGTGGTATGTGACCTTGTTTATAATAAGGTACTTCATAATATTTTAATAAAATTAATATCTAAATACTGTAAAAACTTGCATACCATGGTAACAGATGTAGCTTTTTGGGCTTTCCTCTTCCAGTTCAGGAATGCCACATGGCACCAGTTTGCACCCAACTACGAGATTTATTTTTTTTAATTTTATTTTCTCCCCTTAAATTGTGCCTCTATTTTCATTATGCTGACAGCAATGCTGACCCTGCTAAAATTGGAAAGGTACTTTGCAAATCATTTAACTCTCTTCAGAACATGATTAGATCGTAGAGCCTAAAATGACCATGGCTTTTCTTGTTGCTTTGGCCATGTACAACAGCAGGTTTACACTTTGCCATCCTGGGTGTGGGAGTAGTGGAGTATTGTGTGGGAAGCATTCCTAGGACAGATGCAATGTAAACTTTGTTAAGGTCTCTACTTGTTACAGTTTTGTTTGAAGCATCAAAAGATTGAAAAGCTGAATTACTGTCACTTGAGTAGTGACAAATTATGCCTTAATATCATTAGGTTTGTTTACTGTTGATGCTTAGATTCTGTAGCATAGTTTTAAGCAGCATCACCTACAGAGATTGTAGACATTGACTGTCATGTATCTCTAATTCTCGCATAGCACTTTGATCACCAGATTTTCCGAAGGGTTAATGTAGCTTGTTACGTTCTTGGAGACTTACGTATTGTAGCATTGCATCACGTCAGAAGTCTCCAGAGACAAGACTCCATTATGTAATCTTATGACCTAAGGTGTAAAGAAGCTCAGTATGTATGGATTGGTAACATCACAGTGTAATTTGGCAGTTATATAGTCCATACTAAACCAGCCTCTTTACCTCACCTCTTGGGACACAATACAGCATGGAGTTTGGGTAACGCTAATTGCTGTTTGTCAGAATACCTCTTACTTTATCCATAGCATATTCTTTATAAAACATAACATTGGAAGAGTCAGCAGACAATTTTTTGTATTAACTTTTTTTCCACAAGATGAAAATGCTAAAATGACAAAGTGGATTTAAAGATAAATTGACATGTAAGGCACAGTTTGATCTAGAAAACCATATATCATTCCATGTAATGAATAAGGATTTTGTGCAATTCACTTAAAGTCTGCATAAGCACAATAAAACCAAATTGAATGGGGTTTCAGGATGAACTATTGCAGGATTCCATCATAAATCAAGTTTAACTGAGGAAGAATAGAATTAAATTCATATGGTAGTTGCACAAGAATGTGATTTGTTCTATTTTGTTCAAAGAGGTGTAGGTTATGTCACATGACTTGTTACTTGTACATAGATAATCTCAACTATCACATGTATGATGGATGTAATAATTCATAGGAATGTTGTAAAGAATCATTAAGTTATTGGTCAGAGCTCTTGGATGAAAAGGTTTTTTGTTTCGTCTTGTGTAGCTTTTAACTAAGAATTTGATTCTGTTTGTTCTGCACCAACAACTGCTTTCCATTTGTTTTGCCTCTTAATAGTGTTGCTTCCCTCTGCCTTTTCAAACTGTGATGACAAGGTTTCCATTACGTTTATTCAAGTTTATTTCTCTTAGAGTGTGAATATAGAGAAGCTGCAGGGGACATCCATCAACATATCTACTGAAGATGGGCTGCTGAAAACTAAATATCTCTATGCAGAATCATCATCTCTGTCTTCAATAGCAGGTGATATTCTGCTGGGAAGTATTCACGGTAAGAAGGAAATACTGTCACAAATTTAGCTGCTTTGAAGGTATTCGTAATGTTCACAGTAATAAATGGACTAATGCTATAGATCATCACTATATCAACTGTGCGCAGTATGTGAACAAAGCAGCTCTGTATTTGTTAGAGGCTGAATTGATGAGAATTAACTTACCATATAGCATACTGTATTTATTTTTAAAAACAATTTTATAAGCACACTTGTGAAATAATAAAAAGCATATATTATAAGAAAGAAACATATCATGCATACTAAGGATGTCAAAATATTTTAAAATTCAGCAATGAAAATTACACTAAAAATAGTAAAGAGGCTTCTCTTCCCCTCTCTCCACCCTTTATTTTCTTCATAGGAGAAGTAACTCTTACAGCATCTACTAAGAACTATGGTAGAAATCAGTTGTATTTCAGTGTTTTTAGTGGAAATGGTCTGTGTGCTAGCACCTTACAGTAATAGAGTGGTGACAGTTTGTTGCTTGACTGGGGAAAATGAGTCTCTAATCCATCCACTCTTTACTGTCCTTTGCCTAGGACTAAAACTAACTGACTTCAGTGTCTTTTATATAAACAGCAGGCAGGGTTGGAATCTGGTGTGGTTTTCTAATTTAACAAGCTTCGTACTGAATGTTGACTGAGCTGTAATGCATTTGTGGTGATTTAACATTAAGTAAAATGAACTGGAGGATGTAAAAAGAGTCAAAATTACTCAGGTCAGTCAGTGTTTCAGATTTCCAGCTATATGCCGTATAAAAAATTTGCTTCAATTTCTTAGCAATTTTGTGTTGTCACCTTGCTTCAGAAGCGACTCTTGTTTCTTCCTTAAGGGAGTAACTCCTTTGTCCATTTATAGTAAACTTAAGACTGGTTTCTAAACCTGTTAGGTAAAGCACTTCAGCATGCATAGGCAGAAATAAGTTTTTTGGTCTTGGTTTTTTTCCTTCTTGTTATTGTATTTTTTTAACTTAGACTGTATTGTTACTGGTATTTGTCTGAAAAGCTGTTTTGTTTTGGTTTCTTTCTGACTTCATGCTGATATAATGACACTGTGGAATAGTCAGTTTGTGAGCACGTTCATGCCTCTGTCCATATCCAGAAGTTTATTTTTGTGCCAAGAGAACAAAAATGAAATGATAACACATAGAATCGTTTAGTTTGGAAACAACCTCCAAGATCGAGTCCAACAGTCAACCTAGCACTGCCCAGTCCACCACTAAACCATGTCCCTAAGTGCCACATCTGTATGTCTTTTAATACCTCCAGGGATGGTGACTCAGCCACTTCCCTGGGCAGCCTGTTCCAATGACTGACAACCCTTTCAGTGAAGAAATCTTTCCTGATACCCAATCTAAACCTCCCCTGGCACAACTTGAGGCCATTTCCTCTTGGTCATTTCTCCCAAGTAGCAAGCAATAGGATAACATCCACCTGGCTACAGCCTCCTTTCAGGTGGTTGTAGAGAGTGATCAGGTCTCCCCTCAGCCTCCTTGTCTCCAGGCTAAACAACCCCAGTTCCCTCAGCTGCTCCTTGTAAGACTTGTGCTCCAGACCCTTCACCGGCTTTGTTGTCCTTCTTGGGACATGCTCCAGCACCTCAATGTCTGTCTTGAAGTGAGGGGCCCAAAACTGAACACAGCACTCGAGGTGTGGCCTCACCAGAGCTGAGTAAATGGGTACAATTGCTTCCCTAGTCCTGCTGGCCACACTCTGATACAACCCAGGATGTTGTTGGCCTTCATGGCTACCTGTGCATGCTGCTGGCTGTCAGCCAACACCCCCAGGCCCTTTTTGGCTGGGCAGCTTTCCAGCCACTCTTCCCCAAGCCTGTAGCGTTGCTTGAGGTTGTTGTGACCAAAGTGCAGGATCTGGCACTTGGCATTGTTCAGCCTCATACAATCCAGCCTGTTCAGATCCCTCTGTAGAGCCTTCCTGCCCTCAAGCAGATAACACTCCTGCCCAACTTGGTGTCGTCTGCAAACTTACTGAGGGTGCACTTGATCCCCTTGTCCAGATCATTGATAAAGATATTAAACACAAGTGGCCCCAGTACTGAGCCCTGAGGAACACCACTTGTGACTGGCTGCCAACTGGATTTAACTCCGTTCACCACAACTCTTTGGGCCCGGCCATCCAGGCAGGTTTTTACCGAGCGAAGAATATGCCCGGCCAAGCCGTGAGCAGGCGGTTTTTTCTGGGGGAATGCTGTGGGAAACAGTGTCAAAGGCTTTACTAAAGTCCAGGTAGATAACATTCATAGCCTTTCCCTGGCGCACTGAGCGGGTCACCTTGTCATAGAAGGACATCAGGTTAGTCAAGCAGGACTTGCCTTTCATGAACCCATTCTGACTGGGCCTGATCACCTGGTTGTCCTGTATGTGCCATGTGATGGCACGCAAGGTGATTTGCTCCATAACCTTCCCTGGCACCGAGGTCAGACTGACAGGCCTGTGGTTCCCTGGATCTTCCTTCCAGCCCTTCTTGTAGATGGGTGTCATATTGGCTAACCTCCAGTCAACTGGGACCTCCCCAGTTAGCCAGGACTGCTGATAAATGATGGAAAGTGGCTTGGTGAGCATTTCTACCAGCTCCCTCAGTACCCTTGGGTGGATCCCATCCAGCCCCGTAGACTTGAGTGTGTCTAAGTGGTGTAGTAGGCCGCTAACCGTTTCCCCTTGGGTTATGGGGGCTTCATTCTGCTCCATATCCCTGCCTTCCAGTTCAGAGGCTGGGTACCTGGAGAGCACCTGGTCTTACCATTAAAGACTACAGTAAAGAAGGCATTAAGTACCTCAGCCTTTTCTTCATCCTTTGTCACTATGTTTCCCTGCCCCCGCCCCATCCAATAAAGGATGAAGGTTCTCCTTAGCCCTCCTTTTGTTGCTAATGTATTAATAGAAACTTTTTTTAATTGTCTTTTGCAGTAGTAGCCACATTAAGTTCTAGTTGGACTTTGGCCCTTACAATTTTCTCCCTGTATAACCTTACGACATCCTTGTAGTGTTCCTGAGTTGCCTACCCCTTCTTCCAAAGGTCATAAACTCTTTTTTTCTCCTGAGTTCCAGCAAAAATTCTCTGTTCAGCCAGGTTGGTCGTCTTCCCTGCTGGCTCATCTTTTGGCTAGCTGCTGTAGTAAGTGACTTACTTGCTCAGTAATGCCTCGTTGTCATTTAGCTGAACAACAGTGTGAAAACAAATAGAATTGTGTCCAAATTATACAGATATTTCTTATATTACTTCAGGGTTGTTTTCATGAGCTCTCTACTAAATGGGTCTGGAACACCTAATGTTATTTTAGTTGTTTCTTTTAAAAACAATTGCACATTAACATTTGCTTGGTACTTCTATTTTTTCAGAAAAATATTTTCTGTAAAACATTATGGTCCTCAATCATGTTTTAATAGTAAGAGCAAATACTTTTAAAGTATTTAAAATTATTATATTGCATATATATGCACATATATATTAGCAGAAAAGATAAACTATTATCATTTTATGTTAGAAAAAAAAAGATCGCTTCTAGTCTTTGCTCATGAGGTAGCTCAATTTTAGCAGCAGTTTTGTTTGTAAACACTTGGTCAGATTGCTTCTTGGGCAATGAAGCCCACTATTTCCCTATAGCCCACTATTTCCCTACTATGCTGATAGTATGCTGATGTTATAGTTGGTGTAAAATCAGCACATCTGTGCACACAACTGAGCTAGACTTCATTGCTTTTGTACTGAGAACTTTGAAGTCAGGGCAACACAAAATTTACGAACCTGCCTGAGACCTATTGTGTAGTTGAAACTCAGGCTGTACAGTTCCAACACTGTCAGCTTGAGTGTAAACTTGGCTCAGGAAGGGCCTGAATGGAATTAAAATTAGGACCTGAAAGACTAAAACTGACTGTGTAGAAACACTGCAGTGATTCTGTATTACAGTCCTTAAGTAATCCCATAACAGCAGTATTCAGTATTCTTCTGTCCAGTGCCTCAGATTATGGAGGCATGAGCATATAATCAGAAGTTAAATTTTCTTTGCTGTCACAAGAAAAACCCAGACAAAAAAAAACCCCAAAACCAACCCACCAGCATGATACAAACAAACTACAGACCAAAGATTATCTGAGCCTTTTATTTTTGAAGTGAGTGAGTGGGTATTGTGTGTACCATGTATTTGACATTGTTGGAACTGGTATTTTTGTTTTAGAACAAAAATTACTGTTATGATTTTTTTATAGAATGCCTGTATCACTGTTAGAAGGATGAATACAAATGGTAGTTTGAACATTTTACTTTTAATTTAAATTGAATTTAGTTCACTTTTTAATGTCTGCTAGATTTCACTCCTTATAGTGCATAATTTTTGTGTTTGTACTGTACTAGTAATTTAAAAACTTAATAGAATTTAAGATTTTACTAAAAGGTATCCTAAGCATTTTCATATTAAAATTACTATTTCTGAAAAGTTGTAAATTTTATGCTACGAGGAGTTTGAGTAATGCTATCTCCAAATAACAAAATAGCTTGCACTTTGCAGGCACCTCTTAATGTAAAATCTAAGTAATTCATATATCCAATAAGAAAGCTAGATTGAAATGTCCAGAAATGGGCTGTTCCCAGCATATATCTCAGATCTGAAATTGCTAAAATATTTAAGATGCCATTAGAATGGGGGATTAAGATATCTATGGAAGTATCAGTGAGTATACATGTTTTTTTCTGTAGTCCAACCTACAACTGAAGGGAAGGGGGTAAACATTCCCTATTGAATTTAATTAGTCTTGCCAAGGAAAAAAAGTAAAGGTGAGAGAATATGCATGTAGGCATTCTTAATTGCTCTTTTGCATGCTTCATACTTTTATGCAAATGAATAATGCCCTATTTTGAAGAAATTGGTTTTGAGTCATTTTAATCAGTTTCTGTAACAGGTGTTACAGATGTCAGGTGCCATTGAGCTTTCTAGTTACTACTTAAAAAAGCAAAAGGCCAAAAGCTCTGAGACTGAGAAATGGGCTACTTTATCCAAGGGGTGATAATGCTAGAGTGAAATTTCTCCGTAGAAGGGCACACAGGAGTAAAAGGAAATCCCTCTTTGCAACTGTGCCAAAGTCTTGGATTGAGTTGGATTAATTATTAATTTAGTTCATTCACAAAATAGTTTAGGTTGGAGAGGCATTTGACATCTAGTCCAAATCAATGCTTAAAGTGGGCTTAGTTAGAGCAGCCTTTACTGACTCAAACTGAAGTTGGTGTCCCTCAAGATGCCCAGGTCCTTACCTGCAAAGCTTCTTTGCAAACAGTCAGCACTCAACTTCTATTGCTTTGCAGGGTTGATTTGTCTCACATGCAGAACTTTTGACCTTTTTTGCTTTTGACCTTTTCTTCAGTCATAGTCTAGTAACTATTTCATTATGTGAGAGAATCACACTGGAAAACACAGTTATTGAAGTTTCTTTATATATTTACACACTGATTAATATGTAAGAAAAGGTGAACATGTAGCTGCCTTATCCTGTCAGTGACATGAATAAGACAAAGTAGAAAATCTGCAGTGTTTCAAAGGTAGTTCAGAATAATGGTTGAGCTTGGCACTGTATAATCTCTTCTGAAAAGAATCTGATATACCAAAGTATGTTCCATACATTCCAGCTATGTTTCAGGATTTTACTATCTATAAAGTGGGATTGTAGAAATTAATTTTATTTTAGTTCCTTTTTAGGTGTGTCTCTACTTTAATCTGATGTAAATTTAAAATGCAAAGTCAAAATGGTAAAAGCTGCATGGTGGTTTATTTGCTTTTTTTGTTCATTGGAATAACCCTGCCACCTTGAGAGCCTTCAAAACAAATTGAAGCAATGGAAATAATACAATGTAAAGTGACGCCTTCTTTTATATCCCAAAAGCCATCCTTTGCACATTGTCCTATGCTGATCCTGACTTGCAATAGTGTAGTTCTCAGTTTTATAGTGTTTATGGAGAAGCAAAGCTTGTACATGATAGAAAAGATAACTGTTTCTTCAGAAGCAATAAAAGAAACACTAAGCCACTGTCATCAATATTCTGTTAAAACTATTAGGTTTTGGACTTCATAGTATTGCACCACAATACTGAAGTAAGTTGGATGTAATAAGCAAACTAGTAATCACCTTTAGTCAGGTCTTTCTCTCTTTGCCCTTGACATATCAAAAAAACACTTGGCTAGCTTAAAAATTGTAAGTTAAGTGTTGGCCTTCGTGGAACAATTATACGACCAAAAGTACACTTCTGTGTACTGTCTGTAGGCAGCGCAGGTTACAACACAGCAGGAATTTCCTATCTGCTTTGAAAGCAACTTTTGTTCTAGCTAAATGTTTGAAGCGAGCCTGTTGCACTAATATGTTTACATTACGCAACATTAGTCATATCTGCCATATTAGTTCATAGCTAATAAGAGTTTGATTTCTAAATGTTTAATATTTTTCAAGGACCTGCTTATCAAAAGAGAAACCAAAAAAACCGAGAAAAAGAAAGAACAGATCAGCAAATCTGCAAGTCCCAGGGGTTATATTCAGAGTGTAATCTAGCTTCAGCTCCATGGGAGTTGCTAACTGACAAAGCCTAGGCTTTTTTTGTAGGTTGTACAAAAATAAGTACTAGTCATGATAAAATGGGGAAAAGAGTGGGATAATTATAGTGTGCCTTTTAAAAACAGCAAAGCCAAACGTCTTTCAAGTTCATTTTAATATGGTTTTGTTTTGACTCTGATTTTGAGAACCCCTAAGTATTTTGTACAGTATGTGCTTGAAATTATGAATTTAAGACTATTGATGATAGACTGCTTTTCTAGCTTTCAGCCCCCAGACCACTAAGAAAAATGCTACAGGTCATATAGAGTGGAATGTGATCTACCCTAATGGTTGTTTACTACTGTGTAATTACAGAAGATAGGAGCAAAGCTTGATCCATTTGCAATTTTTAAAGGCCTCTTCTGAAAGATCTGAAGATTGTTGTGAATACTCCACTAAACTGGACTCAATTACTGTGATCAGCCTTATTTTTCAATCTGTTTATGCTCCTGGGAGGATGAGAGAGTGGCAGGAATGACATGTGGTTTAGTTTATTAATTTAAAGTGGGTTTTTGTGACGTAGTTATTAATGTGTAACATACATGGAACTATGGAATTTTCTGCCAACTTTGTTAGACTGTTAGTAGTACAGATGGCTTTTCTCTTATGAGGTCATCTGTTGTCCTTCCAGATTCTTTTGATGTCATAGATAAAGGGGAAGAAAATGTATTTTGAGATTTTAAGGCTAAAACACCAGTGCCTATTCAAAGTAATGCAAGTTTGGTAGGAGACAATTCTACGTTTTTTGCCTTATACACTCTTTTGTTTGATGTTCTCCGGTCTGTCTAACATGCTCAGATCTCACCGAAGTCGATGAAAAGCATTGACGGGGGTTGTCATGCACTTAAAAATAAGTTGGAGGGAGTATGTAATGTTCAGTGAGTCCACGAAGTAGCCTTTGAGAACAAAGCAAAAAATTCCTTTGGGGGCAGGAGGTAGCATGTGTGTATGTGTATAAAAGAGGAAAATAGAAACTGTTTATCTTACTCATCCTATTAAACTACTTAGATTATCTATAGTGCTGTTGCAGGCATCAGAGCAATTAAAAAAAAAATTGGTCCAAAATAAAATAAGAAAATATTATGCTTTAGCCTTGCAATGTTTTTCTCTCCCTCACATCCAGTCTGTGTCTTCAAGCTTTACTCAGAGTGTTTTTCTTGTTTGGAATCACTTCATTGTTACCCACACGTGTTGAGATTTTTGTTTGTAAAGCAATAACATTCAAGCAATATAACTGGTTTATGCTATTTTGCTTTTATGTGTGATTTAATATACTACTACAACTATAATGCCCTTGTATAGGATCACATTACTTTAGCCTTTGGTATGATTTCAGAAACCAGTTAAATAATATGCTTTTAACATTTTTTCCCCTTTTATTTTCCTAATAGGTAACACCAGCCTTCAGACCAAAACAGGAAGTATCACAGTAGGTAGGTTCTACCTTCTTCTGAAAGATCTCTTTTTTCTCACTCTTCCCTTCTCCTTTCTAAAATATTCCCAGGGAAAGTAAAAAGGAGGTGATTCCTTACAGATGCTTCTGCCCTCTTTTCAGGAGTAGCACTGATAGTTGTGTAGGTGAAGGAGACCCTTTCCAAACTTGACTGTCAGCGTTTTGCAGTTAGGCAAGGCACACTGTCTAGCTTTTGATACCACAATACCCGCTGGGCTTTGCACAAGTTAGACTGAGCCTAGGTGTTGTTTTTTAGATGAAGATGGGATAAAAGGACACAAGAAAACACTAAGCATATATCAAATGCAATTATTTTGCATTTAACCTTGTTCTCTATCTTACATTTGTTAATTAGTGATTAGCTATGCTTAATTTTTATATCACAAAGCATTAATCATTGATGTATTACATATTTGAAGAGGGAAGGCTTGTGATAATTTAAACATTTCCAAACTATATGCTAATCATTGTTTTCCCTTCAGAAATAAAAAGTCTGATAAATTTTCTTTCATGAACTGAAGCTTTTATACAACAGGATAATTAGGACATATCAATTATGGTATACATTATATCAATTGCATTTTACAGTACATCAACATAAAAGAAGGAAACTCAAATTCTGATTATTTCTTTGGCAGAAAATTCAACTAACAGAATCATAGACAAAGTGTCTCTTGAACATACACAGAAGGATTTCCCCTTCTGTAAATAACATGGTTACAGGCCCAAATCTCAAAAACTCCTGCTAATGGTAGTAACCATAGTCACTCATTAAGTATTGTTCAGGGACGATCTGTACTGTTATAACTCTTCTAATGTTTCTAAGCGATCTATATTAACATTCCTGGAAAATAAATGTAATACACATTAGTCATTAAACCACAGAATTAAATTAAGCTTGCTAGTCTGTTTTTCCTTCTGTTAAATAAACTCATGGAGTATGGAGAGTGTTTAAATAAAGGTTTCTTAACACAGGAGGTAGCTTTTTCCATCAACAGATGATGATTATTTTCCTTAATTAACCAGGTTCAGCTTAAACATTGACACTTCTTACAGTTGAATGAACTTAAGTTTTCAGATTTCAATTCTGAAACCACCAGTTAGACTTAACCTTCTCCTAAAGAGCATTAAACATCCTTTAGATTTTTATGGATTTTTCCAAAGGCAAAAGACTTTTAAGATCCAGTGGTTCAGCTCTAAAAACTTGAGAAAGAAAAGGCAAAGTTTTAAGTGAAAGGTTTTTGTGTATGAGAAACTTATGCCACGGGATAGATTGTTGGATTGCTAGAGACCTGATAGGGATTTGTGGATAGAAATAGGAAGAACAACTCAGGTTTTCCAACTTCCTTGGCTGGGTTTTCATAGGGATGTAGTCAGTTATTTTACTGGAGACAGAATTTTATCAGGTAACTGTAAAAATGCACTCATCTTTAGATTTTATGGATGTATCCTTTGCTTTTGAGAGATTTATTTACAAGTCAAGCTTGAGTTGAGAGTGCTGGATTATTTTTTTTTTTCCAAAATATTTTGGGAAAAATACAAGCAACTGTATTGACAGCTTCTTATTCTTGTATAATTCTGCATTAAAACAGAAACCAATTTTGTTGTCTCTCACTCCCTTTAATTTTCTGCTTTTTTATTATTTATAGATTGGTTTGATTTGCTTTTTTATTTTGGTATTACTTGTTTGTATAAATCTAATTTTATTTTTGAAGACGCTGTCCAAATTTCAATCTAATTTTAAGCATATGGCAGTGTTTCACACTGACATTGTTAAAATATGAAAGTAGGGATTATTTCTCTTTTTTTTTTCCTCTACTGTGAGCTTTTTTTAATCACTGACAAATTGTTTTCCAACCCTATACTAGAAGCTTCCTACTTCTTACAAATGTTCTATGGGTTTTGAATGTCTTCTTAAAACCACCAGACCTATTTTTACTTCAAGTTACTATTTAAAATAGTCATTAGAAATCTGAATTATTTTACAAAAAATAATGGAGCACTTTGGGTTTAGAACTAGCTTAATCTTTTAAATTTTTATTCAGTAAATTTGTAGGAAAACTCAGGTTGGAAGAGACCTCAGGAAGTTGCAGAATCATAGAATGGTTGAGGTTGGAAGGGACTTCTGGAGGTCTTGTTCAGTCACCCTGCTCAAGCAGTCTGTAGTGTCCAGCCTCCTGCTCAAAGCCATGCTAACTGTGAGCTTGCTCAGGACTTTATCCTGTGGTCTTGAAAACCTCCAAGGATGCGGACTGCAGCCTCTCTGGGCAAACTGTTCCACTGCTGGACTGTCCTCAGGGTGAAAAAGATTTTCCTTCTGTCGAGACTGAAACTCATTTTTTTTCAACTTATATATGTTGTCTATCGTGTTCTCATCGTGCACCACTCTGAGGAGTCTGGCTTTGTCTTCTTGATCACCTCCTCGCAGATACTCAGGGGCTGCTGTCAGGTCCTGAAGCAGTCTGTTCTCCAGGCTGAGCAGGCCCTCATCCCTCAGCCTCTCCTGATGGGGAAGGTGCTTCTGTTTATTGATGTCTTCCTTCTCTTGGGAACCCCAACACTGGATGTTGTATTCTAGGAGTGGTCTAGTGGGTGCTGAGTAGAGGAGGATAATCCCTTCCCTTGATACACTGGCTGTGCTGCAGTTAATACTGCGAAGCATACTGTTGACTTCTTTCCTGCCAGGGCACACTGCTGGCTCGTGTTCAGTCCTGCTAGAATTTGCTTATTTCTCCATGTTATTGGTATGGTCTGATTATGTATTCTCTACTCTGCTGCCAAG